>NC_056747.1:1130051683-1130124183 GCF_019279795.1 Protopterus annectens | reverse complement strand
GGTCAGTGGTGCCATCTTCACTGAACCTCCTAGCTGATATTCAGCTCAGCTTCACCACCACTTTCTCCTGCCATCCCCATGAAGTACTTATTAGCATAACCCCCCCCCCCAGTTATTAGCAGCATTCACTAAAGCCAAAAACACAGTATTTGTGGGACCTGACAGTATCCTGATATGCCTCCTAAATAGCCTGAAACATGACATATCAGGATCACTTGAGTTACTTTTTAACTGTAGTCTCAAAACAGGCTTTTGTACTATGTAAACAGAGGACTGCAGTGGTTATCCTTTTCCAAAAAGGTGGACCATCAATCGACCGTGGAAACTACAGACCAATTAGTCTGACTGGTCTTATATGCAAAGCCATAGAATGAATTATGGAAATGATTAAAAAAGATATAGACAGTCTTCATACACTGGACCCAGCACAGTTTGGCTTTGTCAAGGGAAGGTCTTGCCTACTAAACCTGGTGGACTTATTTGAGAAGGTCACCGAGGGAATAGATGGGGGGAAAATGGCGCATACATGCTATCTGAACCTATCTAAGGCATTTGGTACAATACCCCACTCAGGTATTGATAAACTCGCCGAATTGGTCATAGACCCCTACATAACTTACTGGATTGCAAGCTGGCTCTTAGATAGGACCCAGGAAGTTAGGATCGGTGAGAGCACCTCTACAAAGAAGAACTCATGGCTCCATGTTGGGTTTGCTGCTCTTTGGCATCTACTTCTTGGAGGTCAAGGCTAATATCAAGGGCCTTTTGCTGACCTAGTTCACAGATAATTGCATTAGGAGCTGTCATAGATCCCCCAACAGCAAACATCTTGCAAGAAGGTCTAATGACTGGTGCTAAAGTCATGGCTTAAAACTCAATACCAAGAAATGCGTGTTAGTATCTTTTGGGAAATTAGCCACCTAAGTAAATTACACTATTGATGACACCCCTAAGAGTTGACCCAGTAGTTGGGGATCTGGGAACATATGTAGATAGTAATCTGTCCTTTGACCACTACATGGCCAAGGTAGTAAGAAAATCATTCTATGCCGCTTAATTCATAAGTAAGGGCATGGCATCCAGGTCCAAGAAAGTCGTAGTGCCACTTTATTTGACCTTCATCAGACCTATTCTAGAGCTTGATGCCTCCTTTGGCATGTAAAGTAACAGATATGTATACAGCACTGGTAATGCCCACAGAGGTTTCTTACCAAGAGAATCCAGGGCATAAAGTCACTGTCCTGTATGGATCTCCTTAAAGCTCTCTGTCTCTGTACACTGACTCTTACAGATTAGTGAGAGGTGCTTTATGCCTGGCATACAATATCCTTTGATGCAGTTTTGATGGACCTTTTACAAAGTCACAAAATGAACAAGAGTGAGAGCTACTAAATCTAAGGATTTTAATTTTGCTTGGAAAATTAATAGGACATGTTGGTAAGACAGATGTGTCTCAGGGGATCCCCATTCTCTGGAATAGGCTCCCCATACATATAACACAGAGACTCTCCCTAGCCCTTTTCTTATGTAATTTTGACCAATGGAAGGAAAATAGGAAATTCACCAGAGGTCTGGTCCCCCATGTCTCTGATGGAAAGAGGCTGACAGGAAACTGTGTCCAAACTATCATAACACCCACTGTATTACCTTCCTTACAGTGCCTCCCATTCGATTCTCGGCTGGAGCGCCTTCTGTGTGGAGTCTGCATGTCCTCCCCATGGTCGAGTGACGTCTAAAGACATGCAGGTAGGTACGTGCGTGACTGGGTGTGCCTTCTTTGAAGGTTGGGCATCAGGCTGGCAACTCGACACCGTAACAATCCACTGTCAATCATTAGCAGACCGGAGTTCAGCGGTGGCGACCCCTAACTGGGAAAAGCCAATAGAAGACACACCTTCCTTACAGTCCCCTCCTAATATAAATGCACATGATACAAAGGACACATCTGGTTTGCTCGACTAGGCTTATGAAGACCCTAGTGGTCATTAGCCTAGTATATCTGTATGAAACTATGAGAGCGAGGGAGAGGAGCTGCACACCACAAAGACAAACATTTGTGAGTGTGTTTGATATTGCAAAATGAGTGGACCATTTTTTGAAAGGTAGAGAAGTGGGCCAGATTGAGACAGAAGTTTGTGGGCCAGAGTAAAGTTGCCAGTGAGCCACATCACATTATTGGATTGGGAATTTGAGACCCCTGATTTAGAAACTGTATTAATTTTGTATTTTCATTGTTATTTATTTGTTTATTTATTTGACATTTGTTTACTGGGAAAGTCTGACTGGGCGAGAAAGTACTTATTTTCAGTATAGGCCTGGGGAGAAAAGCTTAACAATCACAAATCTTTCAAAAATCAATTACGGATATTTTAAGTCACAAAGTATCTCCTATAAGATATTTAAAAGTGATATTTGAGATTAAATGATTATAGGGAGTGAGGAGAAATTCAGTGATGTCTTAGTGTGAGAGACATTGTTCATGTTATGGTTATACAAGGAAGAAGGATGGAGAGAAAAGGAGATTATAAGAATACAGGGTAGGGTAACTTTAAGTAGCTTAGGTGAGTAGGGAGGAAAGAGAAAGAGGTAGAGGAAAGGTCTGCAGAGATGAAGTGGATAAGTTAAGGTAGTGGGGAAAAACAAAAGAAAGGAGTGGAGTAGGAGGTTGGAGAGGGTTGTGAGGTGTGACTTAGGTTGAAGGGGGGTGAGTGTTAGTATAACATTAGACCTTGCTAGGGGATTTGAGTAGCTCTCAGAATGTTGCACAGTAGCAAATTTTGACAGCTGTTGCTGCTGTAATAGTCTTGACAGATTCTGACAATTTTTTTGGTTAATTCTGTTTTTAAGGGGGGCTGTTGCTCCTCTCAACAACTCACTATCTGTCTGAATAAACACACAGACACACACACAAAAACAGTTTTCTGTGTGTGGTTAAGGGAGGTATCAGTCCCTATTACGAACTAAATTAACAAAACCACATATGACGTTCCTTTCTTAAAAATGCTAAAGTATTTAATTCTTTCACTTTGTCCCCCTGGGACTCCGTTGGCTAGTTGCAACAGCCCAGGAACCTGTGACTAAGGATTGCACCAGATCTTGCTTAATGACATCACTTGGTATTCTGGGCCCAGAGTTACTTAAAAAATCCAGCATTCTACATAATTACCATATTTTCTACAGTTGGTGTATATATCTTTGATTTACTACATTTTGATGCTTTCAGGTTATTTTTATTTATTTTAATTGCCTGTTTTAGTTAAGTCGAAACAAATTTTAAATAAAGTTAATTAAATACTACATTAAATTAATTCACTTAAATTTTGACTGAGGGTCACAGACTAATCTTGATTGAAAGTTACACTTTCCTATTGAAAGCAAATTAGGTACAATATAATGTGCCATAATTTGTAAGCATTTTTTGAATTAAATGTTTGTCTGATTTTTTGATATTGACTTTTTGATGTTTAAAATGAATTTATATATTATCAGTATTATATTAATACATAACATTTAAGTTAGATTTTGATAGTCTTTGTTTCATCTGTATGTTGAAATGTGTTTTTATTTAGTCTGTACTTTTTATTTTATTTTATTCTTCCAGTTGGCATTAAATATCATGCTAAATTATTTTTAATTGGTGTATATTTTGTTTCTATCATCATACATGTTTTCTTATTCTTTTTTCCACTTTATTCGAAATGATGTGTAATAACAATACTAGTTAATTATGCAAAAATATTTTGTGTAGATAGTTTTTAGGGTTCTTGTACACAGAACTGAAGAAGTCTAGAAGGACGAAAGCGATCTTTTTAAACAATAGGTTATAGAAATAGAATATGATTTGCACAATGGACTTTTTGGCATGAAATTCGGGTCTATATCAGAACATGGAATGATTAAAATCGTGAATGCTGTAAAGAGCCTGATTAAAAAAAAAAGTTTATATGTAGTTAGAAAGCTTGTGAGGAAACTGTTATTCTGTTATTTTTGTTTTACTTGGATCGCTTGTCTGTGTACTTAATAAAGGATTTGGGACTGGAAACAAACCGTCTACCCTGCTTGGATTACTTTTGAATACTTAGTAATTCTGTATAATATTTCAAATTATATAATCTGATGTTGTAAATCTTTGTTTATTCATTACAAATAGGACATCGGTTCTGTCCTTGGAACCGATACGACTGTTTCCAAGCTCGTGCCAGACAAAAACTCTCAGCTAAGACCTACCCATAATGCCCTTCTCCTAGTTACTCCAGATGCCATTTGCCACACTCATAGTCAGACATGCTAGCCATCCCTCTCAAAGCTAAGTAGAAAATTGCTATTTTTAAGACAGCTTCTCTTCAAAATTGTTGATTTTTTAGTCAAATTAGCCTTTTCTCACTGTCGCCTATAACCTAATTCTATTCCCTACCCTTTACCTTGGTAATTTAATTTCTTCCATTATTAGTACTGTCCCTCTCCCTGCCTTTGACAGGCGCTTCCTTACCACTTGTGTTTTTTTTTTAAATACCATTTCTGGTATTCTCTCCCTTTTTCTCCCTTATTTTGTTTTTTTTCAATAGGATAGCCTTGTTGCCTTACTATGTCAGACAAAGCTAAGTTGGGGTTTAAAAGGTGTGACAAGGCTGGACGTAAGATGTCTAACTCGGATACACATGCTCGTTGTGTCTACTGTTTGGGCGTGGATCATGTTAAAGCTGACTGTGATATTTGTGCTAGTTTTAGTAATCATACACTAGCAGAACGTAAAAATAAACTTATCTTAAAAGGTTTACTCAAGACACCTTTTTCGGAGGCTCTGTCTGGGTCGGAGGTCTCACCCCCTCCAAAGACCAAAAAACATTAGGAAAAATGGAATCACTCGATTCCTGCATCCTCGTCAGTTACGGAACTGAGTCGGCTCCGTGCTTCGCTGGCGCCCTCGGCACCATGCTCTGTGTCTTCTCCCTCGGTGCCGTCTATGATATTCACCCCTATTTCAGTTCCAACCTTGGCACCACTGACCGGTGCCGTCCTTGGATCCGACATTAACTCCGATGACTGTACCTGCTTCGGCACCATCCTAGGCCATGGTGCTGACAGTTTCGTCGGCTCCATTGGCTCCAAAACTTGAGTACCTGCCAAGGACAAGGTACTCTCCAACTTACGACCCTTTTTTGGAGCAGAGGTTTAGCCCCTTTCTAGAAAGACCTGATTCTCCTTCAACAGCCTCCTTTAGCTCCACTAGGAGTTTTTCTGATTTAGATCTAGTGCGGGTTGTGGACCAGCTTCTGGCAGCTAGGGGATTGCTCATTCCAGCTAGACCTTCCGTCCTGCTTGGCTCAGAATCTTTTACTACATCTTCTCCTGTTTATCCTCCTCCGGCCTCTGCCCAGATCCCGGAGATCTCTGTACCAATGTCCACTCTGGTACATACTGTCTCGGCTCCAACAGCAGTGCCTCCCCTGTTAGCACCGACCACCCTTGCAGCATTGGCTATGATGGAGCCGATGCTTTCTCGGAGTGGTGCTTGGACTGTCCGTACCTTGGTACCTAACCCGGTGTCTATTTTCTCGCTATCACCATCTGTGTCCACGGTTCCGACGGCTTCCAGTTCTATCATAACCCCTTAACTGGAAGTGGGCTCGGATGTGCCTGCTGTACAGGTGTTGGATAGGGCCTTTCACTCCGAAGGATGTCAGTATCAGAAGCCCCTGTGAAGGGAACCCCTTCTCCGGAGTCCTCCTCAGAAGAACCCATTGGAGAGCCACCCCGGAAGAAACAGTGCAAGAGGAAGCACCTTGACTCCCTGGAGGAATCTATCACAGAAGACGCTGATTGTGATGAAGGGGAAGGGTCCCCTCCTTCTCCCCCAGATGACGTTTCATTCAGAGACATTCTCGAAATCCTCAAACAGCGCGGGGGGGGGAATAAAAGTCCTCTAACCCTTCTTCTGAGGAATCGGTGTTTCTGCAGGCCTTCTGTGCCCAGCCATCTCCTGGGTGACCCCACCAGCAGATGATCTTGTTAAACTAATTGTGCAGCGTGCCTGGAAGACCCTGGACAATGTAGAACCTATTCCCCGAAGGCCAGACAAAATTTTATCTACACCTGAAGACCAGCCCCAATGGTCCAAGCAGCTGACAGTTGATTCTATGGTCGTGACGGCAGCCACCAAGAGGGAACTGGCAGAAGATAGTTCCACTGTCCATCCTCCAAACAGAGAGTCCTGGACTATGGACAGAATAGGGAAGTGGACCTGTGCTTCAGCAACCTTCGCCATTCGGTCGCTGAATTATCTAGCACACTTTACTCGCCTCCAAAGAGACCTAATTTCTTAAATGTCTTCCTCTTTGATGGGGGTACTGCCTAATGAGGTGCATGACACTTGTCGTCTCGCAGCTAGCTGCCCTTGAATCCATCTCAAACTCCTCGATGCATTTGATATCTCACACTGCCGAGGGGGCAGCTCGAGCTGCCGCATCTTGTGTTGTCCTGAGACATAATGCTTGGATGCGGTTGTGTGATTTCACAGAACCCTTTAAAGCTTCCTTCATTAATGCACCTGTCGACGAATCTGCACTTTTTGGACCCAGAGTACGTGACACACTTACACGTAGTGAGAAAGACGGAAAGACCTTGTCTGCTGTGGGCATATGCTTTTCCAACCCCCAGAGGCCCTACTCCAGGAACCAGAAGGGGGGAAAGATATGGTTTAAGAAATCCCAAGGATCCTTTCGTGACACTTGTGAACAATCACCCCGGAGCAGTGGGGGCAACTCGTATGGAAGATGCCCCTTTCAGGGTAGAGGGGGTCCTTGTAACCAGGGAGCCAGAGATTATTTCTCTGGCACACCCTACCAGTGCTCCTGAGCAGCTGCCCGATTGCTTTCCTCTGGAAGCAGTCAGGGGTCGTTTCTCTGCATCTACCAGACTGGCATCTTACTACCGATGTTTGGGTGCAGAGAATAATATCCAGAGGCTAGCAAATACCTTTCGACCTAACTCCCAGACCAGGCAAACGAATCCCCGATGTACCACCCAATCAGAGGGAATTAGCAGCCTTAGAAGTAAAAAAACTGCTAAGAAAAAGAGTTATCCAACCAGTTCCACCAGAACAGACCGGATCCGGGTTTTACTCGAGGTTCTTTTTAGTGCCAAAAAAGACAGGGGACTGGAGACCAATCCTGAATCGTTGCCTACTGAACAAATTTATCAAACCTCAAAAATTCCAGATGGTCACAGTACAGTCCATTCTTCCCTTCCTGGGGAGGGACAATAGGATGAGTTCTATAGACCTACAGGATGCATACTACCACATAAAGATGGATAACCACTCCCGGAGGTTTCTCCTCTTCTGGCTGGGAGCCAATTACTACCAGTTCAGGGCACTGCCATTCGGTCTCTCAACAGCCCCCCCAGTGTTCACCAAATGTATGGCAGTTTTGGTAGCCCATCTTCGACTACAAGGATTCCAGGTGTTTCCCTATCTAGACGACTGACTCCTTACCGCTCCGAACAGGAATCTCCTAGTCTGCAGCCTCTCTTACGCTCAAGACTCGCTCTCCGCTTGGGGATTACACTCCACAAAGACAAATCTCAGATGTCTCCAACGAAGACACTGGAATTTATTGGAGCAGTCTTCATCACAATATCCTGTCAAGTTTCTCTCCCCCCTCACAGGCTTTTGAAAATAAGACACCAAATTCAAGACGTTCCTCACACGTATGTACCAGCACATCTTGTACTGCAACTCTTGGGCTCCATGGCAGCTGCCATTAACTTTGGTACCACTGGCAAGACTGCACATGAGAATCCTGCAGTGGCTCCTTTCTGCACAATGGTCATTGTTAACCCACCCACTCAACCACATGATACACCTTACAAACCGTTGCAAGGAGGAAATGCTATGGTGGATGGAGCCACAAAAGAATCTTTGGTGTCGACCGTTGGGTTACCCAAGGCCACAGTGACCACGGACACTTCACTGTTAGGGTGGGGGGGGCATTTTCAGGGAAAGACTGTCCAAGGCACCTGGATCTGCCACGAGGGCAACTTGCACATGAATGTCCTGGAACTGAGGGCAGTTCTCTTCATGTTGCAAGCGTTACATGCATCCCTGCCTTCGGGGACCATTGCAATTCAGTCAGACAACATGTCAGTCGTCTGGTTTATCAGCAAGCAAGGCGGAACCAGATCTTACCCCTGTGTCGGGAAGCCATGAGGATTTGGCACTGGGCGATAGCTTCCATTCGCTTTCTTATAGCAACACACATTTCCCAGGAGTTCCAACTTTATTGCAGACAATCTGAGCAGGAACATCCTGATGCCTCACGAATGGTCCCTCAACCCTGTAATAGCAGCTCGGATCTTCCAACATTGGGGCAAGCCTTCCTGCGACCTGTTTGCTTCCCCCCTGAACTACAAATGTAGGAGCTATTTTGCCTTGATCCCCCATCAGGGGGAACCACCAAGGGATGCTGTAATGCACGATTGGCTCCTGGGTCTTCTGTATGCCTTTGCCCCATTTCCCCTCATTCCAAAATTTCTCCAGAAAGCTCAGAGGTTGAAAAGCAAAGTGATCCTCGTTGCTCCCTACTAGCCTCGTCAAGTCTGGTTCCTGTTTCTATAGCCTCATCTGATTCACAGCCCGTGGATCCTGGATCATTCCCAGGACCCGTTATCCCATCCTCAGGGATTGATTCATCCGAACCTGCACAGTCTCAAGCTCACAGCCTGGTTCCTCCACTTCCAATCATTGCCAGGCTGCCTAACATTCCATCTCCTGTTCGTGAAATTCTTCTGGCCTCACACAAACCTTCCATTAAAAAGGTTTATTCTAGAAAATGGACTAGATTGTCTATTTGGGCCAGAGACCAGAACTTAGACCCTTTCTCTATGCAGATTCAAAAGATTCTGCAATACCTGATTACTCTCCTGCATGCAGGAGCCTCAGCTTCAACGATCACTGTACATTTAGAATCTGTCGCCAATTTTCATAATGGTCTTGAAAATTCTTCAATTATGTCACACCGCCTATGCAAGACCTTTTTGAAGGGAGTATTACATGTTAAACCTCCGGTCAAGCCTCCCTTAGATCCATGGGACTTGACTCTGGTGCTTCAGTCTCTTACAGGCCCTCCCTTTTGAGCCCTCTGATTCATGTGATTTGAAATTTTTGTCTTGGAAAACCATACTTCTAGTAGCACTTAACTCAGCGAGAAGAGTATCTGAGCTGCAGGCCTTGAGTGTCAAGAGTCCTTACTTGATCTTCCACATGGATAGGGTATCCCTTCGTACTGACCCTTCCTTCTTGCCTAAGGTAATTTCTGTTTTTTTCCATTAACCAATCTATTGACCTGCCTGTTTTCTTCCCAAGGCATTCTAATAGAGGGGAGTACCTTTTGCACACCATTGATGTGCACCGACAGCTTTGTTGTTATTTGGACAGGACTAAATCTTTCAGGAAAACAGACCAATTGTTTATGGTGTTTGCAGGACCCAGATTGGGTAAACCTGTTTCCAAAGTGACTTTATCCTCTTGGCTTAGAAACGTCATTACCTTTATCTACGAACAGAATATGCTACCCTTACTTTCCAGAATAAAGGTTCATTGTACCAGATCTATGGCTACCTCTGTAGCTTTTCATTCCAGAGCCTCTATGGATGATATATGCGCAGCAGCCAAGTGGGCAAAACCTCATACCTTCATATCTCATTACAAATTGGATTTGGCCTCCAGGGGACAAGCATCTTTTGGTTCTATGGTGCTCAGGAATACCCTTCCTTAGGGCCACACAGGACTCAAGTAGCTGGGGACACGGTCCTAACAGTAAGGAATGAGTAAAGATTTACAACATCAGATAAAGAAGTTATGTCTTACCATAAAGTTCCATCTGTGTTGTAGATCTTTATTCATTCATTACTTCCCACCCTCCTTCCCCCTGTCTGGACTCCTGGTGGACTTTAGGTACTCCTGGTTAGGGCATTTGCTCAGACAGAGCCTCCTACTTTTTTCCTATTACTACATCTTTTATTTAGGGCGGGCAAACTCAATCTGGAGTATCTAGGAGAGGGGCTTTGTGGGTAGGTTCTTAGCTGAAAGCTTTTGGCTTGCGTGAGCTGGGAAACGGCCGTATTGGTTCCGAGGACGGAACAGAGTTCCTAACAGTAATGAATGAATAAAGATCTACAACACAGATGGAACATTATGGTAAGACATAACTTCTTATCTGAAGTAGGAGATTCATTTGTCAGCAACCTGTGGGTTATGGATCCGATATCGGATCCGAACCGGCATGGTTTATCCAGCTATGGATCCGAGCTCCTAGCTCCTCCCATCACCCATAATGCCCTGCTCTCCCTACATGACCTCAGATCTAGTTTGCCGCGTTCATGGTGACAGCCTAGATTTCGAGCTCCATAAGCTAAGTGGTTTTTTAGTACTTTAAAAGGGATTTTATTACTTAAAAATACTTTAACTGTGTGAAAGTGTTAGGTTCCCCTTCTATATATAATATTTTTGAGTTAAGTTAACTTAATTTTGTGTACCCTCCTCTCTCTGGCGCGTAGCTAGTGTGAGTGTGTGTTTCTTTGGGGCCTTTAGTGTGTGTGTTAGGTTTTTTTTTTCTTAAAAAAAAAAAAAAAAGTTAGCATGTCTGAGGCCCCAAAGGCAATTTTCTCAAAATGCTCCGAGTGTGGCCATAAGCTATCCCCTGCTGATGGCCACACTCGGTGCGTTCGATGCCTTGGGGTTGAACACCTCACCTCTGGATGTTCAATCTGTGCAGGGTTCAACCCCAGGGCATTGAAGGAGCGGAGGTCGAAGCTGGTCTTGGCGGGACTCTTGCCCCCGGACTCGACTTCGGCCTCCGCCCCGTTGGTAGTTACTGCTTCGGCGGTTACTGCCTTACCTGCTCCCCCTCCTCCTCCCGGGATTCAAACTCCCTCTACGGGTTCGGAGGAGAGGGAAGCGAGGAAGGACGGAGAGAAGCACCATAAGCGGCGGGCCGAGACTTCCGTCTCGGCCCCGCCGGCTAAGCGGGCTTCTCCTTCGGCCTCTATGGCTGCTGGCTCTCCTCCTTCTTGGCTCCGGTCCCCATCCTTTTCACCGGGGCCTGAGAAGGAGGAGACCCGACCTCCTTAGAGGCTATCGAGGCGGTACTCAAGGCCTACCTCGGTAGCCTCATCGAGGTCTATCTATAGTCTCTCCGACGCTGATCTGGACCGGATGATGCGAAGGTTCATCCAGGCCCAGATGCAGATGGGAGTGCTCCTGCCCCCCCCCCCCTTGGGGGGAAGCTCGACCCCATTTTTCAAGCCCATAGCTCCTTCTCTGACCCGCTACCCGGGTTCGGAGCGTTCGGAGCCGGGCAGCTTCGGAGCTGGGGGTGGGTCGGCGCCAACAGTACTAGGTACTTCGGATCCGACCCTGCCCTCGAGTGTTTTGGATCCAACATCTCGGAGCCTTGCTCCGAGCTTAGGATCCGGGGGACTCAGTGTGCCTTCGGCGCCGTCCGTGTCGGAGCGCACTGGTCCCTCGGATCTGAGGGGCTCGGCGCCGGCTCCGATCCACTCCTCTGATCCGAGGGGGAGCCGACTGTCGGTTCCTTTTGTTCGAGGCTGGCTCCCCTTCGGCTTTTGATGTAGTGGAGAGGGCTCTGTTGGGGGCTTCCGGACCCCCGGCACTTGCTTCGGCTCCGTCCCGCACTCCATCTGCTCTGGGTCAGGCGTCCGTCATCCGGCCACTGGGACAGCCCGTTTCAATGCCCCAAGCAGTTCCTTTGGAACTAGACACTGCTTGCGAGGGCTCCTCGGACAGCCCCCCCAAGGAAGCACCTCGCAAGCACACGTGTAAAAGGAGGCACATAGACTCCCCCGAGTCTTTAACTGAAGACACGGACTTGGAGGAAGGGGAAGGCTCCCCAAGATCACCCCCCGAGGATGTCTCCTTTGGAGACATCATGGAAATGCTTCGTATAAGAGGTGGGTGGTCTGCCCCAAAGTCTTCCTCGGACGAGTCCGTGTTCTTGGAGGCATTTGAAGCGGGCCCGTCTACCTCTTGGGTGTCCCCTCCTGCCGACCGCCTGGTGGACCTCATTACCACCAGGGCGTGGAAGGAACCGGACACCGTGGAGCCAATCCCCAAGAGGCCGGACAGGATTCTTAGCCCCCCTGCTGATCGTGCCCACTGGAGCAAGGGACCCCCGGTAGATGCCATGTTGACGGCAGCAGCCACTAAGAGGGAACTCGCTCAGGAGAGTCCCTCAGTTTATCCTCCGAGCAAGGAGTCTCAGATGATGGACCGCTTGGGGAAGCGAATGTTTAGCTCAGTGACCTTCTCAGTGAGGGCGCTCAACTATCTGGCACATGTTGTTAGGATGCAGCGCGATCTTATCAAGGAATACGCTGCATCCCCCCCAGAGTCCATGTCGGAGGAGGACAAACTTTTGCACTCCACCCGTATGGCCACTCTTCGTTCCATGACCAATACCTCTATGCGGTTACTGTCCCATGCTACTGAGGGAGCCGCTAGAGCTGCAGGAGTAGGCCTGGTCACGAGACGCCAGGCCTGGCTCCGCCATTGTGATTTCACAGAGCCCTTCAAGGCGTCATTCGCGAACGTCCCCTTTGACGGTTCTGCCCTTTTTGGCAAGACGGTTCGCGACACCTTGGTCCAGAGCGAGAAGGACGGGAAGACGCTGTCTGCCGTCGGAGTCCGCTTCTCTGTGCCCCAGAGGTCCTACTCTAGGAACCAAAAGGGCCAGAAGAAGATGTGGTTCCGGAAGTCGCAGCAATCCCAACCTGCTCCGGACAACCAGTCCTTCCGTGGCAGAGGAGGACAGGGAGGACGCCGCCCCAGAGGCAGAGGGGCTCCCAGGAATTTCGGGTCCAGAGAACCTTTCTCTGAACGGCCCGCGCAGCAACCCTGAGGGGTTGCCCGACTGCTCCACTCTGGAGGCAGTCAGGGGACGTTTTTTGGAGCACCTAGCGGCATGGGAGTCCATAACATCGGACCGCTGGGTCCTCCGCATTATATCCAGAAGATACAAAATCCCTTTTCTTCACGTCCCAAAGCTAAAATCCCTCCCCGACGTTCCACCCGATCAGAGGGAGGCCGCTTCAGCAGAAATTGGCCATCTGCTGAGGAAAAGAGCCATCCAGCCCGTCCCCCCAGACCAGATCGGATCAGAGTTCTACTCCAGGTTCTTTTTAGTGCCAAAAAAGACGGGGGACCTAAGACCAATTTTAGACCTGTTCCTATTAAACCTGGCAGTTCCCAAGGAGAAGTTCCGGATGGTCACTTTGCAGTCCATCCTCCCCCTTCTGGGAGAGAATCACTGGATGTGCTTTATAGACCTCAAGGATGCGTACTACCACATACGAATGGACAGACGATCCAGGAGGTTTCTTCGTTTCCGGCTGGGTGCCAGTCACTACCAGTTCAGGGTCTTTCCCTTTGGTCTCACCACAGCCCCCAGGGTGTTCACCAAAGTGTTAGCAGTGGTTGTGGCCCACCTGAGGCTTCAGGGGGTGCAGGTCTTTCCGTACCTGGACGACTGGCTTCTCACCGCCCCAACAAGGCATCTACTATCCTTGGCAAGAGACTCCTTTCTTCATCTAGCTCCCTGCCTAGGCATCACGATAAACGTAGGAAAGTTCAACCTGGCCCCTACTCAATTGATAGAATTCATAGGTGCCAGGTTAGACACGAGGAAGTTAAGAGCCTTTCTCACAACCGACAAGAGTTCGGAATCTGCGACTCCAGGTGCGGGCCATCCTCCACTCCAGCTCAGTTCCGGCAGAATTGGTCCTGAGGGCACTAGGGTCCATGGCGGCAGCGATTTCTCTTCTCCCACTCGCCCGCTTGAACATGCGGGTTCTTCAGTGGACACTTCAAGTACAGTGGTCATATCTTTCTCTCCCCCTGCATCACCCCATTGCAATCAGCAAGGCTTGCAAGCGGTCTCTCTTGTGGTGGCTCCATTCCCAGGATCTCCACGGAGGCCGCCCCTTTTTGTGCATCTCCCCCTCTCGCCACAGTGACCACGGACGCCTCCTGCCTCGGGTGGGGGGGCATTTTGCGCGCCAGACGGTCCAAGGCACGTGGAACGACTCAGAGACCTCCCTGCATATCAATGTTCTGGAGATGAGAGCGGTGCTCTTGGCGTTGCAAGCACTTCAAGCCTTTCTTCCCCTGGGAACAATTGCGATTCAGTCAGACAACATGTCAGTGGTCTGGTACATCAACAAACAGGGGGGAACCAGGTCTTACCCTTTATGTCGAGAAGCCATGAGAGTGTGGGAATGGGCGATCTCCACCAACCGCTTTCTCATCGCAACGCATATTCCGGGTCGGTCCAACATCCTTGCGGACAAGCTCAGTCGCACCATTCTCTCCCCGTACGAGTGGTCTCTCAATGCTCAAGTAGTGAAATGTATCTTCGCACAGTGGGGAACTCCTTGTTGCGATCTCTTTGCTTCTCCCTTAAACACCAAGTGCGACAGTTTTTTCGCTCTAATCCCTCCTCCAGGGGATTCCCCGAGAGACGCTCTGGTGCATGCTTGGCCTCCCGGTCTTCTTTACGCATACCCCCCTTTGCCTCTGATGCTCCAGGTTCTTCAGAAAGCCTCTCGGTTGGGGTGCAGAATGATCCTCATAGCCCCATTCTGGCCTCGGCAGATCTGGTTCCCTTACCTAAGGTCTCACTCAGTGAATCCACCTTGGATTCTAGATCCCATTCCGGATCTGATATCACACCCATCGAACCTACCAACTCCGAACCTGGACAACCTGAAGCTGACTGCTTGGCTGCTCCAGTTCCACTGCTAATTAGGACTCCCGGTATCTCGTCTCCCGTTAAGGCCATTCTGGTAGCGGCTCATAAACCTTCTACCAGAAAAATTTACCGCAGTAAATGGAAGCGATTCTCCATTTGGACGGAGCGGCAGGGTCTAGATCCCTTCACGGTTCCCCTTCCTTTGGTGCTAGACTTCCTTACCACTCTTTTTAATGATGGCACCAGTAGTTCCACGGTCAAAGTTCAGCTAGCGGCCATTTCTCATTATCATGTTGGTCATGACTCTGGGTCTCTTATGTCTGCCAAATTATGTAAAATCTTCCTAAAAGGCACCTTTCTGTTTAGACCCCCTGTCAAGCAGGCGGTTCCACCATGGGATCATTCCTTGGTTCTTCAGGCCTTGACCGCTCCCCCGTTCGAGCCTGCGGCCACAGTAGATCTAAAATTCTTGTCTCTTAAGACTGCATTTTTAGTAGCCATTACTTCAGCCAAAAGAGTTTCGGAACTTCAAGCCCTGTCCATGAAGCCGCCTTACTTGATCTTCCATCCGGACCGCGTGTACCTCAGGATCAATCCCTCTTTTCTTCCTAAGGTAGCTTCGGAAGCAAACATTAATCAGTCCATCAACCTCCCTGTTTTCTTTCCTAAATATCAGAACAAAGGCGAGTACAAGCTGCATTCATTGGATGTTCACAGGCAGCTTCGTTTTTATCTTAACAGGACAGCTGGTCACAGGCAATCCGACCAATTGTTCATTTCCTTTGCCAAATTCAATCTGGGTAAACCAATTTCCAAAGTCTCCTTGTCACGCTGGATTTCCCAGTGTATTCTATTAGCTTACCAAGCTTCCGGGAGGTCGCACCGGACGGAGTCCATGCTCATTCAACCCGGTCTGTTTCTACCTCAGCGGCCTTTAAGGCTAGGATTCCTCTGGATGACATTTGTTCAGCAGCCACTTGGGCTTCATCTCATACCTTTATTTCTCATTACAAGCTGGATATCACGTCTGGAGATAGAGCATCCTTTGGCTCCACGGTGCTCCGGAATATCCTTCCATGACGGCCGCCCAAGACTCAGGTAGCTGGGGACTCTGTCCCACAGGTTGCTGACAAATGAATCTCCTACTTCAGATTTAGAGGTTATGTACTTACCATAACGTTCCATCTGAGTAGGTGGATTCATTTGTCTGCAACCATCCCGCCCTCCTATCCCCCTGGCCTTGTCAGTTTCCTGCATAGAATGTGTTACCCTTTGCTAGGGTATTTGATACAGGGCAAACTCGATCTGAGGTCATGTAGGGAGAGCAGGGCATTATGGGTGAGGGGAGGAGCTAGGAGCTCGGATCCATAGCTGGATAAACCATGCCGGTTCGGATCCGATATCGGATCCATAACCCACAGGTTGCAGACAAATGAATCCACCTACTCAGATGGAACGTTATGGTAAGTACATAACTTCTAATTTTCTTCTCCAGGGTATGGTGATCTTTGTAAAGTAAGTAATGTCTTTTGGCTTTTCCTGGTTAGGGGTCACCACAGTGGAATGCTGGTCCACTTATGACTGGCAGTAGATTTTTATGGTGCCGAGGTGCCAGCCCAATGCCCAGCCTTCAACAAAGGCACACCCATTCACACACACCTTTACCTGCATGTCTTTAAACGTCACTCGACCTCTGGGAGAACATGCAGACTCCACACAGAAGGTGCTCCCAGCCAAGAATCGAACCGGAGAACCTCTTGCTGTGAGGCGACAACACTAACTGCTGCACCACCACGGCCTGTGGTGATCTTTGAATTGTTTTTATTTCCTAAGGTAGTGTTCTACATGCAACATAAATTTGGGTAAGGATGTTCAGTGGACTGTTAGTCACCAAAATATCCCATGGGCTGTGTCAGGCAAATGTTACAATAGATTTTAAATTTGTAGTCAATAGATTTTGGAGGCCGTGGTGGTGCAGCGGTTAGCATTGTCACCTCACAGCAAGAGGTTCTCCCATTCGATGTTCGGCTGGAGGGCCTTCTGTGTGGAGTCTGCATGTCCTCCCCGCGGTCGAATGATGTTAAAGACATGCAGGTAGATGCGTGCGTGAATGAGTGTCTTCTCTGAAGGTTGGATGTCGGGCTGGCAACTCAGCACCGTAAAAATCAACTGCCAGTCATTAGCAGACCGGAGTTCCGCTGTGGCGACCCCTAACTGGGAAAAGCCGAAAGACATTACTAGTCAATAGATTTTGCAGCATCAGAGGCTTAGCAAGTTTCATAATTGCTTTTGATGCCTTGAAGACCAGAAGGCTGTTTAATTGTTTTAATATTTATTTTAGCACAACATGGGTTTCTTTTGTATGTTTGAAGACTGTGAGTACAGTCCCTTAGAACCAATAGAATTTGTGTGATTATAGGAAACTGTATATATTGCATCTGAATTTGCAAGTCTCAGAGGTACAACTTTTTTGGAATTAGTATTTATAAGTAATGGGGTGTGGCAGTACATCTCCAAACATAGGAGAGGTGCAAGGGGGCTTGCCCCTTATAAAAATGCCTTGAATATGTGAGAGTGAGTTTTGCATGTTTCGGGGGGGGGGGTGGATTTCACTTAATTATTCACCGTTTTGAGATTAGAGGTATTGAGTAGGTTGTCATAGTGACAGTGCATTGCAACCAGGGTTGCCAGATTTCCGACAAGCCAGAAAGGGACAAAAACGTCTTTCACACTAAGTGAAGACCCCCCCCCCAAAGAAAAAAATCGTAGTTCCGCGACAAGTAGCTCCGTGTTTGGCGATTTTTGATTGGCCCATATGCAGGTATATGAGCCAATCAAAAAAATCGCAAAACAAAGCTACTGCTGTTTAATACGGAACTGCAGTTCTGCATTAAACAGCAGTAGTTCCGTTTTGTGTTTTTTTTTTTTTTTTATTGGCTCATATACCGGCATACGGGCCAATCAAAAAAAAACAAAGCGGAGGCTCGCCGGGATTTTAACCGGCAGAGCGGGACTCAGGGATTGGGCTGCTGATCCCAGGACAGTCCTGCTCAAATAGGGATGTCTGGCAACCCTGATTGCAGCAGAAGGACAGGACTGCACTCCTTAGGTACTGTCCTTTGGATGAGATATTAAAATGACCTCTCATCTTTCAGAGTTGGTGATGTTCATCATTCTTAATGTTGCAGGGAGGGAAATCAGCTGGCAGCTTCAGTATTTTCCTCAAGGTAAGACAGCTGCTAGGCTTCACAGGAGCAGCAGTTGGCTACAGGCTGTATTTATGTAAGATAAATTCTCATAGGGTAACCCTTTCACACAGAAAGTGCTACCTTTTTAATCATGGAGCTTAATAATGGAGCTGTCGGCAGCAACACAGACTGTATGGTGTCATATAGGGGGAAGGGTTGTACAGACAATCTGCTTTGAGCATCTGTTGTGGTGTGCAATATCTTCAAGATAAGACATGGATCACAGTCTGTGTGCCATGGCAGGGCTAGTTAATTGACGGTGCAAAATATGGTTCTAGGTGATTCAGTCGTGTTGACTAATGTTGCCAAATGAGCATGGGTATTTGTGGTGATAAGTGGGTTGAGGACCCAGCATACTCTGACCTATACCAGGAACCCATTTTAATGGTGGGAGGGGTGTATGTGCCCCTGTTGGCCAGTGTGTGCCCGCCATAAAGCCCAGCAGCCCTGGATCAGTAAGTTACTGGCCAGCCAGTGTCCATTTGCCCAACATGGGTTACCTGGAATAGCTCTTTTAAGCCAAAGCTAGACGTAAAACCAATCAACCTGCCAAACATGAACTAAGAATTGCTACACTAAGTGTAGGTTCACTGACAGGATGGAGTTTGGAAGTGAATAACATGATGGTAAGGAGTAGGCTGGGCATCCTGTGACTAAAGAGACAAGATAGAAGGTGCTTCAAAGCCACTTGACTTGGAATCCAGAGTTTACTACTCAGGAGGTGGACATGCTAGAAATGGTGAGGGAATTGTAGTGAGGGAAAGGCTTCAGAAGGCAGTGAGAGATGTCATCAGAATTAGTGACAGACTCATGGCAATCAGATTCCAGCCCAATGATAGGTCAGAATTCATAATCTCAGCCTGGTGATATTAATGGGTGACTTGAATGCATATATCAGGATATATAGAACAGAATATGAGGACTCCCTGGGTCTACATGGGCGAGGCAAAAGGAATAAAGGAGGAGAGGCCATTTCAAACTTCTGCCTGGCAAATGGCTTGATAGTAGCCAACACTTGGTTCAGAAAAAAGACATTTACAAGATCACATACAGAATGGCCAACATGCAGCTCAGGTAGACTTTCTCCTAGTAAGGAAAGCCCACTGGGGTAGAATCAGCGAAGTTGACTAGAGAGAATGCACAACAGTTCAGTAAATTTACTCTGGGGTCCATCACCTCAAGAAGAAGAGGAAATAGGCGGAGTTGAAGAAGAGTTGCAGAGTCTGAAGACAGCATGTGTGAGGACTACAGAAAATATATGTGACCGAGCCAGGTATGGAAATAAAGAACAAATGGAAAGCTGATGGTGTAATGCAAAAGTCCAGGAAATCATCAAAAGAAAGGAGTACAGGAAAAAGTGAGAAGTAGAAAAGACAGATCAGGCTAGGAAGGAATATTGGTTAGCCAACAAAGACTAAGAAAGGAAATGCAATAGCAAGGAACATGGCATCAGAGGCACTCTATCGGCTTCTGAAAAATGAGTCAGTACGTGACACATAGAAATTATATCAGGTTGCAAGGCAAAGGCAGAAAGATAAAGAAGATAGTCAGACACTCTTCATAGGAAATGCAAGCAACAACCTGCTCACCAGTCCACAGGACTTCAAAGGCAGATGGAAGGAGTACTTCCAGCAGCTTCTGAATGAAGAAAACCCCAGAGAAGGTTTACTGCCCTGGACAGAGGATACGATGAGAGAAGAGGAGGAACCCACCATAGTAGAAGAAAGAACGACACTTAGGAAAATGAAGTCAGGGAAAGCAGTAGGATCAGATGAGGTCACAGTGGATATGATAAAGATGCTGGGTGTGAGATAGGGGAGAAAGGGATCCTGTGGGTACGCATAGCATTGTGGAAAGAAAGGTGCACCGCAAATGACTGGAGAATAAGCATACCAGTGCCAGTGCTCAAGAACAAAGGAGACATTCAGAACTGTGGGCAGTACAGAGATATCAAACTGATGTCACATTGCATGAAAGTTCTGGAGTGAGTGACTGATAAATATGTAGAATAGTAGAAAGTAATACAGGAGATGAGCAGTTCAGATTTAGATCAGGATGTAGGACAACTGACCTGAAGTTTGCAGTGAGACAGATAGTTGAGAAGAAGTTAATGATGAGGAAACGGTCCAATTGGGCATTCATATTGTTGAAGAAAGCATATGACAAGGTCCCAAGAAATGTGATTTGGGCAGTCCTGTGGTGGTTCTACATCCCAGAAACATTGGTAGAATTAATGCAAGCTATGTACAATGACCTAATGACTCAAGTACGAACAGTGTTCAGTCCCACTGAGGGGGTCTCAGTAGGAGTGGGTGTATGGACTATATTAACAAATGGGTCAGAGGGGACAGGTCAACAAAGTTGCTATATGCAGACAATGTGGAATTACAGGCAGGCTCTGATCAAGAACGTCTGCAAAGGATGGAAGAATGGAATATAAAACTAAAGGCACATGGGATGAAAATGAGCACAGATAAGACAGTTGTAATGGCAGCAAGTGGGGGGATCAGAAGATGAAAATTGAGGTAGAAGGGAAAATAGTAGATGAGGTTAACAGCTTCAGGTATCTATGAGGGGTGGTTGAGGAGAAGGGAAATCTGAGGAGGTCAAAGTTAGAATCATATGGGGTTGCAGCCAACTGGCACAGAGTGTCAGGTGTAGTATATGATGGAAGAATGCCAAAGAAGCTGTAAAATAAGGTTCACAAAACAGTGGTGCAAACAGTCCTACTGTGAGATGGGTGGCAGGATGCACACTGTGGACAGATGAAGGAATGAGGACATAAGAGCAGAAGCCAAAGTAGCTCCAGTTGCAGAAAAGGTCAAAGAGAACAGATTACAGTGGTTGGAGCACATGTGCAGAAAAGTAGAAGACAGTCTGGTGAAGAAGATTTGAGAGAGATAGGAAGAAGGCAAGAGAAAACAAGGGTATCCAGCAAAGAGGTGGATGGATTGTGTGAGAATAAATCTGGGAAAGTCATGCATGAGTTTCGAAGAAGGCAGGAGAATGACATTCTATCAGGAGAGATGGCAATAGTTAACACAACACCCTGACTCCATGTCGAAAATGGGGAAAAAGGGTTGATGGTGATTAAATATTTTTGATGTATTTTTATTTTCTGAAAAATACCAGTCAGTTTTATTAATATCAGAAGTTTCTTGTCAGAAACTGCTGTCATTAGAATGTAGCCGTTGTGAGAAAAATGTGCCGCTTTTGAGAGATTTTAACTGAAATGTAAGGATTTAAGTATTGTGAACTGTTTTTTTTTTTTACATATACTTAAAATGGCGTTGGAGTATTTTGGTACTTGTTTAAACCTTGTGACAACTTTACTGTCATTATTTTACTGCTTGAGACGTTTTGCTTGAAGGTGTTATAGTTAAGCGTTGGGAAGTGTATTTCAGGGCTAGAAATGTATTTTATGTTTGGTGCTTCTGTACACTTTGCGACAGCTTACCTTCTTTTCTTGTTTTCTCTCAGTACACTTCTTCTGCCAGGAATTTTGAGTAACTTTCTGAGGAAGTTTGTGTGTGTTCTGCTTGTGAATACTTGTCTGACAATGCTTCTGAATGCCTTTTCCCAGCAGCTGTTATTGGCAGTTAGGCTTCTTCCTTGGTGACGGCATATATTCTTACACCAGTCCTGCCATTTTTTCTTCCATTGTACCTAAAAGGAAAAAAAAAAAACAGAATAGGATCCCTTGCTTACACACTGAGCTCAGACAGTGCACTGGTAGGTGACTCTCCATAGACTTGTTCTTCAGACTGCTTGCTGGTTTCACCAGGTTTCCGTGGTGAAGTCCCTTCCGGCACAGTAGATTGGGGGGGTTAACTACATCCTTTGCAGCTGTTCCTGTGTCTGGTAGTTTCTCTGTGGAGGTTCTTTTGAGAGAGGCCAGTTAAAGAGACCTCATGCCCAGGATAAAATTCCATCTCTCAGTTGGTCTCCTTCCAGGGATGTCCCTGGAAAAATTAAAAAAAAAAAGTTAGACATTGCTTAGCCCAAAACAGTTTTTCTGTGCATAAGGGTGATTTTCTTATCTTAGCCAGGAGTCATTGCAGACTTTCTGTCCTGGACAGCAGAAATCCATGCCAGAAGACTAACTGTGTCAATATATTCCTGAGGAAAGTATGTCAAAGGATTCTAATACAGAGGTAGAGCTTGTTTTATTTGTCTGGGTCTGAAGCCAAGGACTCTCATCCAGAGAAAATTTTATCCTCTCCAACTCCGTAAGAGGAGTTTTCCCTTTTCTAAGACTAGTTCCAGGATGAATGATGCATGTTTGTGGGAACAATTGGATGTTCCCCTTAAACTGAGGAGATATGATATTTTTGCAAGTGGATTTACCTCGTGCTACACCCATTCCTCCTATTATGCCAGCCTTGGAGGTTGTATTAAATGCTGCCTGCAGTAACTCTGACCCTTAACCTTCAAGTCCAAAGGCAGTACACTTACCAGCCTTTCCCATGCGGACAAGAAGGTAAAGTATGAGACAGATTTCATAAGAGAGTGGACGGTGCAGTGGTGCAGCGGTTGCATTGTCACCTCACAGCAATAGGTTCTCCAGTTCGATTCTCAGCTGGGGAGCCTTCTATGTGGAGTCGGCATGTCCTCCCTGCGTTTGTGTGGGTTTCTTTCCACGTTACAAAGACATGTGTCTGGAGTGTTTCTCCCTGGGCCTCTGCTGAAAATTGGCTTTGTTCCATAGTGATGAACTTTCCCGGTAAATGGATATTAAATAAAATAAATATTTTGTTCTTCCAGTTTATTCCGTCAGGTTTGACAGCTTATGGGATCTGCCATACATCCTTCAGAAGGTAAGTCCTGTTTGACTCCTACAATTTCTAGCCTATTTTATGTGTCTAAACATGCTCTGAAGGGTGTGTATGACCGCGCAGATACTGTGTCTAGGGTTACTACTACTGCTACTGGTTTTGATACTCTGGTTTCTCATGAGGTGAAGTCAGAGATTTTAAAGTCTACTTTAGATACTGAAGTTTTGTCTGGCCCTGCTTGTTACTAAGGTTCTCAAACAGTGTGATCTCAGAGGGAAATTAATTCAGGGATTTACTAAGATTTTTCAAGCCCCACTTTACACATCTTGCATAGTTTCTGTCTATTTTCTGTTTGAAAAAAAAATCAGTCTCTGCCATATTCTGGAAAACGGGGAACAAAAAAAGAGATAGCAGGAGAGGAACAATAAAAAATGGAGGATTTAAAAAAAGGGGGGGGGGGCGGATTGTGCCTGTCCCTACATGTCTTAAGTCTGTCACATAGACTGGCTCTTAATCACTCTTTGGTACTAATACTGGTTCAGGAGGGTCACATTTGACACTGGATATACATACTGCCTTTCAGAATTCTTCTTTAACCTCCAAACAAAACAGTTTTTGCTTTATGTTCTTCAACATATTCTTACCCAGGATTCATACTGCGAATGCCTTTACACCAAAGGGAGGCTTTTACTTTGACAGCAGTCATTCTTCTTGTGAGTTTTATGGCAACATTAGACCTAAGGGATGATTAGCATCACATTCCCATAGCCACAAGCTTCAGAAAATTTCTCAGAATCTCTGGGTCATGACATCTATTGTCTGCATTATCATTTGAGTTAGCTACAGCTATAAGGGTGTTTACAAAATGTCTAGCTCCATGAATATACATTGCAGACTGCAAGGCATTCATAATTTTCCTTATTTAAATGACTTACTAATCTTTCCAGTTGTTTTTTTTTGCCAGATGTCAGGAGTCCTTAACATTTCTTCACTTCTTCCAATATGGGTTTATGTGTATATAAACATATAAACACACATATATATATATATATATATATATATATATATATATATATATATATATATATATATACACACACACACACATATATATATATATATATATATATATATATGTATGTGTGTATGTGTGTGTATATATATATATATGTGTGTGAGTATATGTGTGCATGTATGTGTGTGTGTATATATATATATATATATATATATATATATATATATATATATGTGTGTATATATATATATATATATATATATATATATATATATATATATATATATATATGGCTCTACTGCTTTTGGTCAAATTACATTTGGTAGAAAATTATTTCAGGCAGCCCACTTCACTGAAAGCTCATTTGATTGAAAGTCCATTTGGTCAAATTACATTTGGTGAAAATGGAATATAGCCCCTGCCCCACTGCAGTGTGACCCTGGAGTGAGAATATAAAGTTGGGGGGGGGGCACAGCCCCCCACATTTTGCAACTAGTTTTACTGACGTTATATGTTTCAATGTATTTTTAATGGATACACATGTATATAATAGTGCAAACACTACAATTATGTGGGGAGCTATGCCCCCCACACCCCCCAATGTGGGGGCTGTGCTCCCCAAAATCCCCTTGCTTTATATTCTCATAACAGCGTTGCACTGCAGTGAGGCAGGGGTTATATTCCATTTTCGATCAAATGGAATTCGACCAAAGGGGTTTTCAGTGAAATGCATTTTCGGTAAAGTGGGCTGCTTGAAATAATTTTCCACCAAATGTAATTCGACCAAAAGCAGTAGACCCATGTATATATATATATATATATATATATATATATATATATATATATAGATAGATATATGTCTGTGTGTACACATGTGTATGTAAGCATATTATATACACACACACACACACACACACACACACACACACATGTATACATGTGTGTGTGTGTGTCTGTGTGTATATATATATATATATATATATATATATAAATATATATCTGTGTGTGTGTATATATATATATATATATATATATATATATATATATATGTATGTATATGCGTGTTGTTGTGTCTTTCGGCTTTTCCCGGTTAGGGGTTGCCACAGCGGAACTCCGGTCCGCTAATGATTGGCAGTAGATTTTTACGTGCCAAGTTGCCGGCTCTGACGCACAACCTTCAACAAAGGTACGCCCATTCACGCATGTCTCCCCACAGAAGAAGCTCTAGCTGAGAATCGAACAGGACAACGTCTTACTGTGAGGCGACAACGCTACCGCAGGCACCACCACCGCAGTATTGTATATGCGTGTATATATATATATATATATATATATATATCTATATATATATATATACCTAAAATTAACCACACTCAAAAACAATTGAATGAAGAGAAGAAATTTTAACTAAGAAATAAACTTTGTGACAATGAAAGCATTCAAAAAATAGTAAATCACACCAACAACTCTTGTAGAACTTTAACGCTTTTGTCTTATTTATTATCAAGACTTCTTCAGAAAGACATCCAAACATGTCTTTCTGAAGAAGTCTTGATAATAAATGGCTACCTTGGCTGTAAGGGCTTTAAATTGTCAGTTTCATATGCTTAAAAATCAGCAATATTTAATGTCACTGCTAAAACAGAAAATGTTGACAAATTCTGAATGTTCTGAGAACAAGGAAATGCAGGATTTATTGCATGCAGCTGAACAAGTGGGAAAGCATACTTTGCAATGTGGTTTTGATTCACTGGAGGCCTCTTGCAGGGCTGTTGTTACAGGTTCTGTCATTAGAAGGCATGCTTGGTTAAAGGAACAGAATCTGCCTGATCATGTTAAAGCAAAATTATTGGATGCTCCATTACAGCATGATACTTTGTTTGGTGTTAAGGCAGAAGAGGTGTTGAAGAAAATGGAGGATAAAGCTAAATCTATGCAGACAGTAAAGGATTTCTTACAAGTGCAGCCACCCAGATTTAGCAGGAACTGGCCTTCTAAGAATTAGTCCTTTCCAGTGTCAGACAGGCTACAAAGAGGCAGATAACAAACAATCAGACAACAGCCCCAGGGCTCATACAGGCCCAAACAATGGGGTGCTTCTACCTCCAAAAACGGAAAAGACAAATCACAGCCATATAGGAAACAGTCCCAATGACTTCGCTCTGCCAATGCCAAGCACTTATCTTTTGGCAGCACCCTTAGGGGGAAAGCTAGAATTTTTTTCACAAAATTGGCACATGATCACCCAGGACAAATGGGTCTTAAATATAGTCTCTCATGGCTACAGGTTCCACTTTCACACCCTTCCAAAGGCAAAAGTTATGCCAGACCTGCCACACAATCAATGGGCAGAGGCACAAAAACAAGTTTCATCTCTCATGGACATGAGGGCTATTCAGCCAGTGCCACAACAAGAGCAGGGACAAGGATTTTACTCAAGACTTTTCTTAGTACCAAGAAAGGACAAAGCCTGAAGACCAATTCTGGACCTGTCTATTCTAAATACTTTTCTGGACGTTCCAAAATTCAAAATGTTGACTCTGCAGCTGCTTCTGCCCATGCTGGGCAAGAAGGCTTGGCTTGTAACTTTGGACCTCAAAGAGGCATACCTGCATGTCCCAATCAGACAATCTTGCAGAAGATACCTCAGATTCATAGCTGGCTCAATGCACTACCAATTCTCTGCACTGCCCTTTGGTTTATCTACTGCGCCCAGGGTCTTCACAAAATGCCTGGCTCCAGTAATTGAATTTTGCAGACAAAGAGGAATTCAAATATATCCCTACTTGCACAGAGACTAAAGACATTCTACTAAAGCATCTGGCGTTTGTAAAAAGATTACTAATTTTCCTAGGGTACACAGTAAACGAAAAGAAATCAAAACTAGTACCCTCTCAAGAGATAATATTCCTGGGTGCAAGCTTAAATACAACTGCCCAGATGGCTTATCTCATGCCAGACAGACAAAGGCAACTGACTTCTTACTTCGAAAGCATGGCAACAAAGACCCAGTTATCTGCAAGAAAAATTCTGCAGGCTCTGGGCTACATGGCATCCTGCATTCTGCTAATTCCATATGCAAGACTGCATATGAGGAAGCTACAGTGGTATCTAAAAAGTGTTTGGACACAACATTGCCACAGCCTGGAATCATTAATTTCACTCATTCCCTGCCTGCAGCAGGAGTTTCGATGGTGGGCACAGGCCTGTCACCATAACAAGGGACAGCTATTCACTTTACCCACAGCCAGACAAACACTAACAACAGATGCATCAGATTATGCCTGGGGGCCCACATGGCAGGAAAATGTATTCAGGGCACATGGCCCGCAAGCCAAAGGTATCTTCACATCAGTCAAAAAGAGATGCTAGCTGTACAAAATGCCATGACAGCCTTCAAGGACCTACTCCATCCAGGACAGCTGCTGATAAAGACGGACAATACTACAGTCATGTGGTACATAAACAAGCAGGGAGGCACACATTCTTACCCCCTCTGCAGACAAGCCATGATTTTGTGGAACACAGCTTTGACTTTCCAAGTACACCTGCAAGCACAATTCCTGGCAGGAAAAACAAATGTTCTGGCAGACGAACTAAGCAGAAACCTCATGGATCCTCACGGTTGGAAACTAGATCCACAAATCTTCAACATGATAACAAGGAAATGGGATGCCCAGACATAGATCTATTTGCCTCCCCTCACAACTGCCAACTACAGAGATTCTGCACATGGACTTATCACAAACAAGCATGGAAAGTGGATGCTTTGTCATTCAGCTGGAACAACCTTCCAGTATATGCCTTTCCTCCACTGCCTCTCCTCCCCAAGGTACTCCTAAAGGTCAGACAAGAGAAGCCACAAATTATACTGATTGCCCCGGATTGGCCACGCCAGCACTGGTACCCAATCCTAAGGAACTTGTCTCAAGGCCCAGCCTGGACATTGCCTCAAATTCCTCATTTACTGACCCAACAAAACAATCAGATCCTGCACGGCCAACTTAGAACCCTAAATCTAGCTGCATGGCGGATAGTGTAACCATTCAGAATACACCTCTCTCTAAAGCGGTTATGGATGTTATTTTGGAGGCCAGGAGGCTCAGCACCAGAAAATCTTATGCAGAAAAATGGAAGAGATTCTGTGCTTGGAACCAGGCACAAGGAATTGACACGCTTGTACCAAATATTCCTCAGATTTTACAATACCTAACTGAGATGCTGGACAAAGGCCTTTCCTTCTCATCAATTAAGATCCATGCCTCTGCCATTTCAGCTCATTACAATACGGAGCCAACTATTTTTTCACATCCACTGCTTAGGCAGTACCTCAGAGGGGCCAAAAACATAAGACCTCCAAGGAGAGCACCAATACGTGCATGGGACCTCAATTTTGTCTTGGAAAAACTCACGCTGCCTCCTTTTGAGCCAGCCAATACAGCTGAGATAAAATTCTTAACATGGAAAACAGCTCTGCTCCTAGCAATAACTTCAGCAAGAAGAGTCTCAGAGTTACAGGCATTAATGGCTGTGGAACCTTTTATTATCTTCCATCCGGACAGGGTTTCCCTAAGGACAAACCCAACATTTATGCCTAAGGTAGTGTCCAGTGTGGCTTTTAACCAAAGCATTCATTTGCCTACTTTTTACCCAAAACCACAGAATAAAGGGGAGAGACTTCTGCATTCTTTGGACATACACAGACATCTACGCTTCTACTTGGACAAAACTAAAGCTTTCAGAAAGACTGAGCAACTTTTAGTGGCATATGCTGCAGGATCATAAGGAAAGGCTATCTCAAAGCAGACTATTTCAAAATGGATAGGACAGTGCATTCGGTTCTGCTATTCACAACATGGCAAATCAGTGCCTAAGGGCATTAGACCACATTCTACCAGGGCAGCAGCCACCTCAGCAGCCTTCCTCAGAGGAGTACCAACCAGGGATATTTTGGAGGCTGCAACTTGGACTTCAGTGCACACTTTTACTAAGCACTACCACTTGCCTCTTTTCTCTAAATCCAGAGCAGGCTTTGCCACTGAGTTCTGCAGGGTCTCATAGCCACTCCTAATTCTATTTAGACCCAGCCGCCTAACCTCTGCTTTGGGATTCAACCCAAGTGTAATGACTGCAACAGTGAAACACGATGAACATAGTACAGTTGTGTACCTACCATAAATGTAGATGTTCGAGTGTATTCACTGTTGCAGTCCAGGTTACCCACCCACCATCCCCCTTTCTTTGCTGGGACTTATCTGTACTTCTCTATTCTATACAACCTATGTAGTGTATTTGCTTGTAGATGAAGGTAATGTTTATTTTAGTGCATGCTTTTTATAAGCAATGTTTTTAGCCTACCCTTTTGGGGGCATCTGACATCTGGGGCAAGAAAAACTGAAGAAAATGGCGTTGGCTGCATCTTATATACCTCTGGCGCACTGACGTCAGGGAAGAGGCGACAGCAACTGACGCCGGACCAGGACTTTGGAATTCAGGCCGACTGCGGGTAGCCTGCCAGCAGGATAACCCAAGTGTAATGACTGCAACAGTGAATACACTCGAACATCTACATTTATAGTAGGTACACAGTACTTTGCCCAACTGTCCATCTCTGGAGGCAGTCGGGGGTCGTCTCTCACTGTACCCAACCGCCTGGCTACAAATTTCTCAAGATTGATGAGTGCATAATATAATTTCCAGAGGTTACCTCATTCCTTTTCTTTCTGATCCCCCTACAAATTGGTCTTTATCAGATGTACCACCCAATCAGGTAGACCGTGCAACATTAGAGATTATCTTGCTGCTTCAAAAAAGAGTCATCCAAGAAGTCCCCACAGAGAAAATAGGATCCAGAACTTACGCACAATTCTTTTTAGTTCCAAAAAAGACAGAGGACTGGAGATCTATTCTGGATCTTGGCAAGCTGAACAAGTCTGTAAAAAAGAATGATCACTCTGCAGTCAATTTTTCCGTTTATCGGAAAAGACAATTGGATGTGCTCCATAGATCTTCATGACGCTTACTACCATATCAAAATGGACAGGCGCTCCAGAAGACCCCTACTCTTTCGGCTGGGAGCCAGTCATTTTCAATTTTGAACACTGCCCTTTGGCCTCACTACAGCTCGAGAGTGTTCACCAAATGTATGGCAGCGGTCACGGTTCACCTGAGACATCAAGGATTCCGGGAGTTTCCGTACTTAAACGACTGGCTCCTCACTGCTACCACCAAGCACCAACTAATCTGAGCCAGGGACGAGACACTATCCTTGTGCGCCACATTGGGAATTACAGTAAATCTAAAAAAATCCACCTTATCTCTATCGCAGCGTATTGTCTTCTTCGGCTCAGACCTAAACTCAACCACCATGACAGCAAAACTAACACCAGAAAGGATAGAATCATTGCACAACCAAGTCAAACTCTTGCTGACCAAAGACAAAGTACAGGCCAGGATAGTTCTTCAAGTTCTAGGTACTATGGCATCCACCATTCTTGTAGTTCCCCTAGCCTGTCTACACATGAGAGTGCTTCAGTGGCTATTATTTGCCCAGTGGTCAATGGAGGATCTCCCCTTGTCCCACCAAACACTCATTACAAACTCCTGCAAGAAGGATCTAACAAGGTGGTTACATACAGATCAGCTTTATCTAGGTCGTCCTCTTGTTCTCCGTCAACAAAATGCAATCTTGACCACGAACGCTTCCCAGATTGGGGGGGGGGGGCATTATCTGGGAATGACATTCCAAGGTATCTGGCAGGATCACGAGAACCACTTGCACATCAGTGTTCTGGAGGTGAGAGAAGTGCTATTTGCTTTGCAAGCACTTCACAGAAGTTGCAGAAGAGATTTTCCGCAAATGGGGCCACCCTTGCTGTGATCTGTTCGCCACATACATGAATACCAAATGCAGCAACTACTGTGCCCTCATTCCCCATCCAGGGATGTCACCCAGGGACGCTCTGGTCCACATTTGGCCTCCGGGACTTCTTTACGCTTTTCCACCTTTTCCCTTCATACCCAAAGTGATTCAGAAAGCAAAACAGTTGACGAGTACCCTGATCCTCATTGCGCCTTACTGGCCTCGCCAAGTCTGGTTTCCCTTTCTGTGGCCTTATCTCTTGGAGGAACCATGGATTCTGGAACCATCCTCAGACCTCCTGATTCACCAGTTGGGACAGTGCCATCCTACCATCCAAACCCTGAAATTGACAGCATGGCTGCTCCAGTTCCAAGAATTGCCAGCTGTGTATCCCTTTCTCCCACTGTTAAGCACATCCTCATTTCTTCCCACAAATCTTCCACCAGAAAATTATACTCCAGCAAATGGAAAAGGTTTTCCATTTGGGCGGCAAAACAAGGCATCGATCCCTACTCAGCTCTTATACAGTCTATTCTGTCCTTTCTCGCATCTATTTTTCAAGCAGCAGCTACAGCTGCTACCATTAAAGTTCAGTTAGCTGCCATCTCAAATTATCATTTTGGGAACATGGGAAATTCTGTTATGTCCCACTCTTTATGTAAAACCTTTTTGAAAGGAGTCCTCCTTCTCAGACCTCCAATCAGACAGCCTCCGGAGCCCTGGGACTTAAGCTTAGTTCTGACCTCATTGCTTTCTCCACCTTTTGAACCGTCTTCTTCATCTGACCTGAAATTGTTGTTTTGGAAGAAATTTTTCTTAACTGTAACATCTGCTAGGAGAGTTTCAGAATTGCAAGCTCTGACCATTCGACCTCCATATATTATTTTTCATAAGAACAGAGTTTCCCTAAGAACTAAACCTTCTTTCCTCCCTAAGGTATGCTCAGAACATAATGTGGAGTCATCTGTGTACTGTATTACGGAGGCCTTTTGTGTATTGATGTTTGGAGGGTGCTGGTGAGAATGTTAAAAAAGTGGGGACCAAACATAGAGCCTTCTGGTACACCGGTGGTGACTGGGAGGTATGGAGAGAGGGCAGAGTGCTATTTCACTGACTGATACCTGTAGGATAGGTAGCTTTTGAACCATAGAAGGGTGGGCTGATTGAAACCTAATGAGGACATTTGAAGTAGAAGTTTGCTGTGACAAACTGTGTTGAAGGCTTTAGACAAGTCTAGAAATGAGGAGACTACTTTGCTCTTATCTCTAGCTTTATTGACAGTTATCTGTATAGGTTAGAACTGCAGTGTTAGTACTGTGAGAAGGACGGAAGCCATGTTGTACGGGAGGGATAGAAGTTCTTCAGGAGATAGTTTAGCAATTGTTTTTGAATACATTTTCAAGTATTTTGGAGAGGGGGGATATGATTGCTACAGGTCTAGAGTTAGTAATGTCTGTAGAATTTCCTCCTTTGTGCAGAGGGATAATGTGTGACTTTTTCCAGAGAGAGGGAATGTGGGATACTTGGATTGCCATATTTATAAGGATTAAGACAGGATAGGGAATGCTGTTGGCTGCTGTTTTGAGGTACTTGGTTGGAAGGCCATCAGCTGAAGTAGAGCAGTTTGAGTAATTTTATATAGGATGTGGGCACAGGTTTTTAGGTGAAAAGTGTATGTGGTTATAAATGGCTGTTTGGCAGGGTTAGGAATAAATGTTGGGGAAATTCTTGGTTAGCGATACTGTACTATCTATGAACTAAGAGTTGAATTGTGTTTTTGAGTGGTGAGTTATTGGGAGAGGGGTTAGGGTCGAATTTTTGGCTGTGATACAAGATTTCTTTAATGGCTGTTCAGAATTTTTTTAAGGTTGTGTTTACTATTATTCTGAAAGTTATTATAGTGTAGTTCGTTGTCTTCATTTATTTGCTTCTTAGTATGATTGCAAAGCATTCTGAAGTTTTCAAGATATGGTGTTTTATGTTTTTGCCATTCTTTCCATGCCTTTTTTGTATCCTGCATTAGCATTGTACTCTTTTTTAGATAGCCAAATGGTATTATTTGTTTTGTCTTCCTTCTAGGAGGTGCAAGGCTATTTTGGATATGCAGGAAAATTGTATTGAATTCATGTATAGCATCATCTAAAGAGAGGATTTTTGGGAAGTTCCAGTTAATGGATCATAGGGTATTAATGAACATTTCTCGGTTAAACTTGGAGAGATTGCATGGTGTCTTATAAACATGCTGTTTAAGTGGACGTGTGTCTGGTTGTGTAGTTTGGGAGACAATCACTCTCTGTCTGACATTGTACCTGGGGTGGTGCATTTTCTAGGGTCTGATACTAGGATCCAGTCTAATAAGGAATTTGATTAATTATTGTGTAAAACCATATAAGTTCATGTAAGATATAGGTTACTTAGAGTTTATGTCAAGGCAGTTGACATTCACATCACCTGGTAGTATTATTTTCTTGTGGAATTGTTATGGATATCCAGTGTCGGATATCTTCCAGTATAGCTTTATTGTCTCCAGGAGAGATGTAAAGGACAGTAATACATACTTGTTTATAATTGTTTGTTTTCAGGAAAGTAATAATAAGCTCTGCTGAAATTAATTTTAATACTGCTTTGTTGTAATGGGATGTGTGGCAGTTACTGGGAAATATTAAAACAATACCACCACCTTTCCTTTTTATATGGTCGTTACGAATGATGATATAGCCGGTAGGTGTAATTTCAAAGTTGTGTATACTGGGTTTAAGCCAAGTTTCAGTTACAGCAAGAATATCTGGCTTATGTTGGGTAATCCAGCCATGTAGTTCTGCAGTTTTATTTGTTATGCTTCTAACATTTATGGCAGAAAACGTTACATTACTGGGGGTTGGAGGTTGACCATTGTGGGGTTAGAGTAGCGTGTCAGAGAGAATTATATTAATGTTCATTGTGATATGTGGGGCCAGTATTAGGGCACATGCCTCCTAGAAGGATTTTAATATATTTGGGAATTATTTTTTACTTGATTTTTGGAGAGTATTTTTCCACTTAATTTTCTTTTGGTTTATCTGTATTTGGAGTAAGGGTGAGGTGCATTGTTAAATAGGTTGGGAGTGATGTGAGGAGAATGTAGGGAGGAAATACGAGTAGGTGATTGGGACAGAGTTGGAGAGATGCTGAAAACTATTATACAGTCATGATACGAAGAGATGACTCAGTACAAGGAGAAGAATAGATAAGCTGAGAAGTAGCATGATTAGGTAAAGGGATTTGTATGTTATTGATGGCCAGTAGTGGGGAAGTAGAGATCAAGATGGAAACAAGAAGTTGCAGGTCAGTAGGATATTTAGTGGTGGTGGAGTCTGAAAGCTGGTAATGGGTAAGTAAGAAAGATTTTCTATGAAGAAAAGGAGTTAGACTGTCTTGGTTTCTTCTCTGATATGTAAGAAATAGAGGGGTTCAAAAGGCTAGAGTATAGTGTAATAGTAGAATAAAAGGGTTGGGAGGAAATTTGGGGTAGGGGAGTGATGCCAAGCATAGCCGGCTTCCACCCACAGGTGAAATTATAGCAGAGAGTAATCAGTTTATAATCAGTACAAAGTAGCAAACAGGCACAAAGTAGAACAGGTTTTCTTTCATTTACTGAATGCAGAAACCTGGCAGCTGGGGAGAGTAAGTAACTGGCATATACTGTGAAATCTATTGGTCAACAGACCAATGCAGAATGTTACAGCCACTTTCCAGCACAGACGTTAATATACAGCAAAGTTCCTGATGTTAAATTTGCTTATGGCATAATGCCTCCCATGCAAAAGGTACAAGGTTCGATCTTCACCTCTGGCCAATGCCTGTTGGAGTTTGCATGTTCTCCTTGTGTCTTTGTGGGGTTCTTCCCACCTTTGAAAATCATGCTGAGTGTTTCCATTTCAAACTCACCAATGAGTGGAGCTGTGGGCAACAGCACAGACTATACAGGGTTCCCTATAGGGGAAGAGTTATACAGGCCATCCGCTTTGGGTATCTACTGTGGCATGATGGTATGGAGGAAGCTGGACATCCTATGTATCCAAGAGATAAGATGGAAGAGAAGTGCAGCAAAGACACTTGGCTTAGGATCTAGAGTCTACTACTCAGGGAGGACAGGTTAGAAATGGTGTGAGAATTGTGGTGAGAGATAGACTTCAGAAGGCAGTGAGAATTAGTGACAGACTCATGAGAATCAGACTCCAGCCTAATGATAGGGCAGTATTCATAATCTCAGCCTATGCCCCACGGCAGGGTTGTGATAGTGAGAAAAAGAGTGCATTCATGCATCAGTTGCAGGACTTACTAGATAAAGCAGGACAACATGATGGTGTTGATAATGGGTGACTTGAATGTACATATCGGGACAGACCGAAAAGGATATGAGGACTGCCTGGGTCCACATGGGCTGGGCACCAGGAAAAAAGAAATCTGCCGGGCAAATAACGTGATAGTAGCCAACACATGGTTCAAAAAGAGAGCCAGTCACAAGATCACATTCAAGCGTGGCCAATATGCAACTCGGGTAGACTTTCTCCTAGTAAGGAAAGGGCACTGGTGTAGAATCACTGATTGCAGAGTCATCACCAATGAAACAGTTGGCCCACAGAATAAACCACTGGTTGCCACAATCAACTGCAAGCATTGGTCAGAGAAGGCTCTAAGATCAACAGGGACAGGCTGATGACCCAGAAGTTGAATGGAGAGAAAGAACAACAATTCACGGAATTACTCGGGGCTCTAGCATCCCAAGAAAATAGGTGGAATTGAAGAAGAATGGCAACACCTCAAATTAGCATGCGTGAGGACTACAGAACAGATATGTGGCCGAGCTAGGTGTGGAAATAAGGTACATAAGGAAAGCAGGTGGTGAAATGCAGAAGTCCAGGAAGTCGTTAAAAAAAAAAAAAAAAAAAAGAAGGAGCACAGGAAAAAGTGGGAGATAGAAAACACGGATCAGGCTAGGCAGGAATACTGGTTAGCTAACAAAGAAGCTAAGAAAGGAGTTGCAATAGCAAAGAATAGGGCTTCGGAGCATACCTCTCAACTGTCCAGATTTTCGCAGACTGTCCAGACTTTTGACTAATATTTTTGGTCTGTTCCTCATAAAATTCGTGTTTTTTTGGATTTTTGTGGCAAATCAGTGATTATTGAATTCACTAAATAATTAAAAGTATTTGAGTTTCAGACTTCATGCCCTTCAGAAAATGCATTATAATACAAGACCTTTTATTCTAGAAATTTTCTAAGTTTATAAGAGCAGTATTTAAAAATTGTCCCTATTTTTGGGACTTTGTCCCCCCATTATTTATGGCTTTGTCCAGATTTTTTGTGTTAAGAGATTGAGAGGTATGCTTCAGAGGCATTCTGTCATCTTCTGGAAAATGACTTGAGTAGGTGGCACAAACTATATCAGGTTGCAAGACAAAGGCAGGAAGGTAAAGAGGACAGTCAGACATCCTTCATAAGGGATGCCAGCAGCAACCTGCTCATCAGTCTGCAGGACATCAAAGGTAGATAGAAGGAGTACTTCTAGCAAATTTTGGATGAAGAAAACCCCACAGAAGCTGTACTGCCCCAGGCGCTATCTACAATGAGAGAAGAAGAGGAGCCTACCTTAGAGGAAGTAAGAACAGCACTAAAGAAAATGAAGGCGGGGGAAGCAGCAGGCTCAGGCTCACAGCAGATATGATAAAGATGCTGGGTGAGATGGGGAGAAACTGCTTCTGAGGGTAGTCATAGCAGGGTGAACAGAAAGGCATATCCCAGATGACTGGAGAATAAGCATACTCATGCCAGTCTACAAGAACAAAGGGGGTATTCACAACTGTGGGCAGTACAGAGGTATCAAACTTCTGTCACACTGCAAGAAAATTCTGGAGAAGGTGATTGATGAACAAATATGCAGAATAGAAGAAAGTAAGATGGGAGATGAGAAATTTGTATTCATATCAGGTTGCAGCACAACTGACCCAATGTCTGCAGGGAGACATATAGTTGAGAAATGAGGAAAGAGTACAACTGGGCATTCCCAGACTTGGAGAAAGTGTGTGACAAGGTCCTAATAAAGCTTATTTGGGCAGTACTGCAGTGGTTTGAAGTCCCAGAGACATTGGTAGTATTAGTGCAGGCTATGTGCAAGGACCCAATGACTCTGAAATGACAGGGTTAGGTCTCACAGAAGGGTTCCCAGTGGGAGTGCCCTGAGCCCACTGCTGTTCATACTGGTGATGGACTAAATTAGCCAACAAGTCGGAGGGGGCAGATCAATAAAGTTGCTGTATGCAGATGATGTGGCATTACAGGCAGACTCTGAGCAAGAACTTCAGCAAAGGATAGGGGAATGGAATGCAGAATTGAAGGCACATAAGTACAGGTAAGACAGTGGTAATGACAGCAAAGTGGGGAAATTGGAAGAAGCTGAGAATTGAACTAGAAGGGAAAGTGGTAGAACAGGTTAACAGCTTTAAGCATCTGGGAGGAGTGGTTGAAGAGGAGGGGGTGGTTGAAGAGGAGGGAAGTATGACTGAAGAGGTCAAAGCTAAAATCAGAGTGGTTGCAGCCAACTAGCATAGTGTCAGGTGCAGGGTATGACAGAAGAATGCCAAAGAAGCTGAAAAGTAAGGTGTACAAAACAGTGGTGCGACCAGTATTACTATATGGCACAGAATCCTGGGCAGTAAAGGCAGAGGAGATGAGAAAGCTAGAGGTGATGGAAATGAAGTGCCTGAGATGGGTGTTAGGATGCACACTGGGACAGATGAAGAAATGAGGGCATAAAAGCTGAAGCCAAAGTAGCTCCATTTGCAGAAAAAAAATCAAGGAGAACAGATTACGGTGGTTCTGGCACATGTGCAGGAAAGCAGAAGACAGACTGGTGAAGAAGATTTGGGACAGACAGGAAGAAGGTAATAGGAAACTAGGGCATCCAGCAAATAGGTGCATGGACCGTATGAGAGAAGATCTGCGACAGGCATGAATGTCGAAGAAGGCAGGAGTGTGGCATTGAACAGAAATAGATGGCGGCAGCACGACACCCGGCCCCATGTAGAAAATGGGAAGGAGGAGGTTGATGATGGTGATATACATTACATATGTATAGATATGTACATAGATAATACATACATTTCTACATATATACAAATACATAAAGTGTGTGTGTGTGTGTGTGTGTGTGTGTGTGTGTGTGTGTGTGTGTGTGTGTGTGTGTGTGTGTGCATATGTGTATATATATATATATATATATATATATATATATATATATATATATATATAGGATTACAGTCACATAGTCGATCACACTGTCTGTGATTAACATATGTGCATAAATCAGGTAGCAGAACCATTATTGTCGAACCTTAAAATAGCGAACAGTTGCTATAGCAAGGTTTGACAGTGTAGTGCAGATCGCACTATAGTGGGGACTGAGAAATGTACCCTTTCCTCGGTGTAGTGCGATGGCGGAGTTCGCACTATAGTGAGGATTGGGAAATGTACCTTTTCCTCAGTGTAGTGCGATCTCGGAGTTTCTATATATAAGTAGGGGGGTTGTGGGGTGTAAGGGTAAGGGGGGTGTGCAGGGTGGCTTGCCCCCCTGCAAAACACGTTAAAATATGATGTTAAGTTGTCAATCTCGCCTTCATTCTTGCTTGATGGGTTCGGAGCCGATCCTCGGCTCCGACTCGGCACTTGCTAAGCTCGAGAGTCACTTTTACCAGCTCGAGGCAGCCCCATATCCCATGATGCAAGGCGGTAAGTACCCAGATCTCGTTTGCCGCTTCGCTGATGAGGTCCTCCTTTTACCAGCTCCTGGTAAGTGATTTATACACTACTGCTTTTGCCCCTTTTTCAGTTTAAAGTTAATTTTAAACTTAAATTTAATAGTTTTAGACTAGTTTTAGTCCTTTTCTGACTAGAATTCCCTCTCTCCTTTAAAGTTTTTAGTCAGGCCTTCTCCCATCCCATCCCCCCCCTTGTTAGGGTGTGTGTGTGTGTGTGTGTGTGTGTGTGTGTGTGAGAGAATAGTTTTTTTTTTTCTCATTTTTGGGATTATAATATTTCTTGGACAGGTGTTGTGTGTGTGTGCTTTTACACCATGTCTAAGGAAAGGGTCTCAGGCTTTAAGAAGTGTGACTCGTGCTGTCAGAAGATGTCTCTGACAGACGGTCACACTTCTTGCCTATACTGCCTGGGACCTCTCCACCTGCAGGACTCCTGTGCGATTTGTCATTCTTTCAGCCAGAGAGTCCTGCAGGAAAGGAGAAACAAGCTGATTTTGAGGGGCCTACTTAAGCCGGAGGGCTCTCCGGCTAAGTCGGCTCCATCCAAGGCTTCAAAGTCTTCCAAGGCCCAGGCTTCTGTGTCCAAGCCTGCGGTCTCGGCTCCGACTCTTTCAGAGTCGAGATCGGCTCCGGCTGGAGCCGATCCTGGTTTGCACAAACCTTCGGCACCGGTGGCTATCGGTGCCGATTCTGGTTCGGTCACTTCGGTGTCGGCGCCGATCGGTTCCGATCACCATGTGGCTCAGGCTTTGGTGTCGGCTCCGACCAGCTCCGACACCCTTACTTTTATGTCTGTATCGGCTCCGGCCGGAGCCGATGCATCGAAACTTTCTGTCGGTGCCGATAAGTTGTCGGCTCCGACAGTTTCCATAGTTTCTTCGGCTCCGATGGTTCCTTCGAGGAAGACATCCAGGTCCCCTTCCTTGGAGCCGATACTTTCGGCTCCGGCATCTCCTCTCCTCTCGGAACGGAGCCATCATCCAGGTCATCCAGGCTTTCTGACCATGATTTAGAGAGGGTGGTCAGTAGATTGTTAAAATCACAGGCACTGGCCCAGATGCTACATAGTCTGTCTCAACAGACGACTATTAGTCCACACCCCATTGCAGTTCCTCCTTCGACTCTACCCCAGAGTTTGGAGTTGGAGTCTTTGGGAATGGTTTCTGCTAGGGCTGAGGGACAGATACCCCCTCCTTCTGCTCCTTCAGCCTCTACTCTTATCTCCTCTTCGAGACCTTCCTTAGAGGGATTCGGTGGTCGGGCTTCCCTGGTCTCCTCCGAGGGGGTGAGTGGCTTCGGACCCTTGTCCGACCCCACTCTTCCCCTTGGAGCCTCGGCCTTGGTGAGCTCGGCTCCGACATCTGCCTCGGAGCCTTCCCTTTCGGTGGGTCCTGGAGTTCCTCGTTCTTCGGGACGGGTTCTCTCGGACCTCCCTGGGAGGGGAGCCTTCGAGGTGATGAGTGTGCTGGCCACTGGACTCAGCCAGAAGTCTGTTCCCTTAGCTCCTCCCTCTCTGGTGCCTGTCGATATCTCTGCCACTTCTCTTGCTCCCGGACCCAGAGATCCTCTGCCTCAGGTTTCCCCACTGGGAAGAACCCCCTCTTCCGAGGATTCTCCTGATCAGTCAGGGGATCCTCCGCGAAAGAGGACCTGTAAGAGGAAACACGTAGACTCCCCCGAGTCTATCATTTCAGATACTGACTTAGATGAGTCAGAGGGATCCCCAAGATCCCCCTCTGAGGATGTCTCCTTTTCAGACATCCTAGAACTCCTTAGACAGAGGGGAAACTGGCCCACCAATAATCCCTCTGAGGATGAGTCGGTATACCTGGATGCATTTGGATCTCGGCCCTCCACCTCCTGGGTGTCTCCGCCTTTCGACCCCCTTATGCAGGTTATTGCTCGAAAGGCGTGGGCTGCTCCTGACTCTGTAGAGCCAGTCCCTAGGAGGCCTTCTAAATTTATTACTGCCCCGTCGGACAAGCAATTCCTCACGAAAGGTGTCCCTGCTGATGCCATGGTGGTGGCGGCTGCCACTAAGAAGGAACTTGCAGATCCTTCCGTACCTGTCCATCCTCCTAATAAGGACTCTAGGACCATGGATAGGTATGGTAAGCGGATGTTCTCTTCAGCGACCTTTGCTATGCGTTCGCTGAACTACCTATGTCACTTCACCAGACTCCAGAGGGATATCCTTAAGGAGCTAGGTGAAGTAGTACAGGATCCTACAGCTGCAGGGGCTCAAGAAAAAATTGCTTCGCAGCTATGAACCCTTAATTCTATTGCTAACTCCTCCATGCGACTGATATCATATGCTGCAGATGGAGCGAGTAGGGCCGCAGGTACAGGTGTGGCTCTTAGACGCCAAGCCTGGATGCGGCTCTGTAATTTTGCAGATCACTTTAAGGCGTCCTTCACAAACTCTCCCTTTGATGGCTCAGCTTTGTTTGGTCCTCAAGTGAAGGAAACGTTGACCAGGTGTGAGCAGGACGGCAAGACTCTTTCTGCCGTAGGGGTCTGTTTTTCCACCCCTTCTAGACCTTACCCCAAAGGGCAGAAGGGTGGCAAAATGTGGTTCCGCAAATCCCAAGGAGTCACACCGGATTCACGTGGTCAGTTTACCCCTAGAGGCAGAGGGGGTAACAATAACAGACGCTGCTCTAGAGGCAGAGGGGGTCCACAAAACCAGGGAAGCAGAGAGCCTCTCTCTGACAAGCCCTTTCAGCATCCCTGAGATGTTGCCCAGCTGTCCATCCTTGGAGGCAGTCGGGGGAAGACTATCGCTGTACCCAGAAGCCTGGCGTTCCCTCACTCAAGACAGATGGGTACAGTCGATCATATCCGAGGGTTACAAAATTCCTTTCGAGGAAAGTCCTTTCTATTACTCAAATTCCCTTCCAGATGTACCACCCGGTCTAAGGGAAATTGCAGAGTTATTAGTCTTAAAACTACTGCAAAAAAGAGCCATTCAGCCAGTTACAACAGATCATTCAGAGCCCGGAATCTACTCAAGGTTCTTTTTGGTCCCCAAAAAGACGGGAGACTGGAGACCAATATTGGATCTCAGCAGACTCAACAAGTCTGTGAGGAAGACAAGATTCCGAATGGTCACTCTGCAGTCAATTCTGCCCTTCTTACAGAAGGACAACTGGATGTGCTCAATAGATCTTCAGGATGCGTACTATCACATAAAAATTCACAGACGCTCCAGGAGATTTCTCCGCTTTCGGCTGGGGTCCAGTCATTTCCAGTTCAGAGCCCTGCCCTTTGGTCTCACTACAGCCCCCAGAGTGTTCACCAAATGTATGGCAGTGGTAGCGGCTCACCTGAGACATCAAGGATTCCAGGTGTTTCCGTATCTCGACGACTGGCTCCTTTCAGCCACCACCAGGCATCAGCTTCTTCAAGCCAGGGATTATACAATAAATCTTTGCTCTCAATTGGGCATCTCGATCAACTCAGGAAAATCCTCCTTATTGCCCTGCCAGTCTATTACTTTCATAGGCGCAAACTTAGACACTGTTTGGATGTCAGCTACCCTTACAGATCAAAGAATCTCAGACATTCAAAGTCACGTCAGGATCATTCTAGCCAGCAAGAAGGTACAGGCCAGAATGGTTCCAAAGGTGTTGGACCTCATGGCTGCGGCCATTACCCTTCTTCCCCTGGCTCGCTTCCATATGCACCTTCTTCAGTGGATGTTGTTCACTCAGTGGTCTTACCAACAACTTCCGATGCGTCACCAGATACTGGTGACTCCGATATGCAAGAATCATCTTGCTTGGTGGATTACTTCTCCCCAGATTCACCAAGGCAGACCCTTTATACCCCCATCCCCGGTAGCCACTGTCACTACAGATGCCTCCCTGATCGGGTGGGGGGGGGGGCATTATCAGGGCAGGATGGTTCATGGGACGTGGCAACCTTTCGAATACCACCTGCACATAAATGTCCTAGAGATGAGAGCAGTGCTTTTAACGTTGCAAGCCCTCAACGACTTTCTTCCCTTGGGGACAATTGCAGTCCACACAGACAACATGTCTGTAGTATGGTATATCAACAAACAGGGCGGAACCAAGTCCTACCCCTTGTGTCGAGAAGCGCTCAGACTTTGGCAATGGGCGATCTCCTCTCATCGGTTTCTGGTAGCAACGCATATCCCTGGGAAAACCAACATTTTAGCGGACAGATTGAGCAGAGCTATTCTTATGCCTCACGAGTGGTCTCTCAAACAATCTATAGTGGAAGAGATTTTTCTGGAATGGGGTCGCCCATGTTGCGATCTTTTTGCTACTCCCCAAAACAGCAAATGCCCATATTTCTTCTCTCTCTTCCCACTGCCAGGCCATCCCCCCAGAGACGCTCTGACCCAGGATTGGCCCCAGGGACTTCTTTATGCCTTTCCTCCCTTTCCTCTGATCCCTCAAGTTATCCAGAAAGCAGCCGTTATGAGAGCCAAAATGATTCTCATTGCTCCTTATTGGCCTCGACAAATTTGGTTTCCGTTCCTCCATTGTCACCTTTTGTTGCAGCCGTGGCATCTGGACCCAGTGCCAGATCTTCTGATTCACCATTCCGGTCAGCTGCACAGGTCTATCCCTTCTCTCAACCTCACAGCATGGTTGCTCCACTTCCTTCCTTAGCCAGGCTTCCTATGATCTCTAACCCTGTTAGAGACATCATAGTAGCTTCCTTAAAATTCTCCACTAGGAGGATTTATACTAGCAAATGGAAACGTTTTTCCTTATTGGGCTAAAGCCAAAAATATTGATCCCTTCACTGCTCCAGTACAAGCAGTTTTGGATTTCTTAGCGGAGATTTTTCACGCGGGCTCCTCTTCCTCCACAGTCAAAGTTCAATTGGCCGCTATCTCGAACTTTCATGTCGGGTTCGCAGATCACAACATTATGTCCCACAGGCTTTGTAGAGCTTTCATGAAAGGAATCTTCCTCCTGAAACCTCCAGTTAGGAGTCCTCCTCCTCAATGGGACCTAAATTTAGTGCTGACATCCTTGATTCTTCCTCCCTTCGAGCCAGCTGTTTCTTGTTCCCTGAAATTTCTTTCATGGAAAACTTTATTCCTGGTTGCTATTACTTCTGCTAGGAGGGTGTCTGAACTTCATGCTCTATCTGTTCGCCCCCCCTATTTGGTCTTCCACAAAGACAGGGTATCATTGAGAACTAATCCGACCTTTTTGCCTAAGGTCGCCTCAAAGACTAATTTGAATCAGGCTATTGATCTCCTGTATTTTTCCAAACTATGCAAACAGATCTGGACAAAAGTTGCATTATCTTGATGTCCACCGCCAACTCAGATATTATTTGGACAGAACAAAACAATTCAGGAAATCCGATCAACTCTTTGTTTCCTATGCTGATAACAAGAAAGGCCTTCCTGTCTCAAAAGTGACCTTGTCTAGATGGCTTTCTTCCGTCATCTCTGAAATTTATCAGCTCAGGGGAAAACAGCTGTGCTCGAAACCTAAAGCACATTCAACCAGAAGCTTAGCCATTTCCACAGCTTTTCAAGCTAGACTTCCTTTAGACACTATTTGTGCAGCAGCCACTTGGGCCACTCCTCATACATTTGTTTCCCATTACAAATTGGATTTGGCCTCCAGGGATAGAGCCAGTTTTGGCTCTACAGTTCTCAAGAGTCTGTTCCATTGAGCCACCCAGGATATAGGTGCTAGGGACGCGGTCCCATCAAGCAAGAATGAAGGCGAGATTGACAACTTAACATTGAGAAGTTATGTACCTACCATAACGTTCCATGTTAGTTGTCTTCTCTCGCCTTCTTTCTTGCGACCTCCCTCCTTCCCCCAGGCCTGGACAGACCTTCTCTACAAGGAATTATGCTTCTGAAGTCCATACATGGCTGGTCCTTCTACCATCCTTCAGGTTTTTTCTCTCCTTCTTTCTTCCTTTGGGAAGTTATTATGCTAGGTGCTATTGCCTTTTGTTATCAAACGAGATCTTGGTACTTACCGCCTTGCATCATGGGATATGGGGCTGCCTCGAGCTGGTAAAAGTGACTCTCGAGCTTAGCAAGTGCCGAGTCAGAGCCGAGGATCGGCTCCGAACCCATCAAGCAAGAAAGAAGGCGAGAGAAGACAACTAACATGAAACGTTATGGTAGGTACATAACTTCTCATTTAGCGGCTATGAGCATTTCAGTGATGTTGAAATATTTGACATTTGACTTCACTGAAATGCTCAGTTCAGCATTTACTATGGTCGGCGTTGTGATTTCTGAACATTTTCTTCGGATGTCTGTACTTTCGGTCACAGTAGTGTCGAACATGTGATATTAAACCTATATATGTATATATATATATATATATATATATACATATATATATATATATATATATATATATATATATATATATGGGTCTACTACGTTAAATCGACAGTCCACAACACCGACACCACAAGAACGAAACCACAAAAACACGAAAGCTCACATGCCCGACAAACCACAATACCGACAGTTAACAAAACAAAACGTTCGCTGTTCCACACAACACACACACACAACACAAGCACACCAACAACCTAAAAACCTACACTACACCTTACACACAACTATCTATGCACTAACCTTAACACAAACCCTAACCCTAAGGTCTGTCACTATCACACACTTACCTTACCCGCACCCTAACCCTAACTCACTTAATCCGCCCCTAACCCTCAAGTCCCTCACTATCGCACACTTACCCGCACCCTAAGCCTAACTCACTTAATCCGCCCCTAACCCTCAAGTCCCTCACTATCGCACACTTACCTTACCCGCACCATAACCCTAAATCCCTCACTATCCCACACACACCTTACATGCACCCTAACCCTAAATCCCTCACTGTCGCAAACTTACCTAGTCTCACTCACACGTTTCCCGTGTCGGTGTTTTCGCTGTCGGGATTCCGAGTTGACGGTTATCTGCTCCGTCGGTCTTCTGGCATCGGTGATGTCAGTGTCGATCTTCCGAGCTTTCGTTCTAACATAGGGAACCCATATATATATATATATATATATATATATATATATATATATATATATAATATATATGTATTCAACTCCGGTTACCACCTTTAACATTCCTATAAGAAAAGTGCAGTCCGGGTCTGAACTGTCTGCAAACAGCTACAGCTAACTTTGAACCTAACACCACTCTTAAGTATTCAACTCCGGTACCACCTTTAACATTCCTATAAGAAAAGTGCAGTCCGGGTCTGAACTGTCTGCAAACAGCTACAGCTAACTTTGAACCTAACACCACTCTTAAGTATTCAACTCCGGTACCACCTGTAACATTCCTATAAGAAAGCAGTCCGGGTCTGAACTGTCTGCAAACAGCTACAGCTAACTTTGAACCTAACACCACTCTTAAGTATTCAACTCCGGTACCACCTTTAACATTCCTATAAGAAAAGTGCAGTCCGGGTCTGAACTGTCTGCAAACAGCTACAGCTAACTTTGAACCTAACACCACTCTTAAGTATTCAACTCCGGTACCACCTTTAACATTCCTATAAGAAAAGTGCAGTCCGGGTCTGAACTGTCTGCAAACAGCTACAGCTAACTTTGAACCTAACACCACTCTTAAGTATTCAACTCTGGTACCACCTTTAACATTCCTATAAGAAAAGTGCAGTCCGGGTCTGAACTGTCTGCAAACAGCTACAACTAACTTTGAGTATGTGTCTAACTGTTTGAGCCAATCTTCATTTTCCCCTGGAGAGCACTGTGCTTTGGCTGTAAGCAGCCCCCCCCACCACCACCACCACCACACACACACACACATCTTCCACTTTCTCTTATTCCCTTCTGTTAGCAAATAGTATCAATAACTGATCAATACTGTGTGTTTGTTTATTTAAACTATACCACAGTAGCCTACTGATACAAGGTTATCCTGGTTTTCCACCTGAGAAATTAAGACAAGACTTACAGTTTCAGAGCAGTCCTTGGTCAATTGTGATTGTTCTTAACACATACTTGTCTTGCTTTGGCTCATTAGCAGCAGTACAAAGAACTGCCTGCTCACACCCTTGTTCTCCCCTCCCCTTCCCTGTTTATTACCTTAAGACAATCCCAGAGTTAATAAATATTACCTGTGGCAGGCACCATTTGTAAAACTACAATCCACTCTGCTACAGGCCCCATGAAGGCTCAGTGTCTCTCCAGTAAGTGTTTTACAACTGTAAATGCCTATTTATGTTGAATTGTATTAGACATTTTACAACTGTATATGTTTATGTTGAATTTCAAGCCTGTACTCCAATCTGCTTACTTACACTATCAGACTATTTACCCCACTCATAGGACCAAAAACTGGGACTGGGTTAACCCCGCTCCGCTCGGGCTCGCTCCGCTCCCCTCCCTGCCCCTTTATCCCACCCGCCCCCACTGTGTCTACATTTATAGCCACTAGGCCACACCCCTACTTCCTCTCCATCCTACACAACTTCCTCTCCAACTTCCCCCACCACTTTACTGTTTAACCACTACTATTCCTCTGAAGCACATTGACCCCACCCATTGATGACATATAACATGTCTATAAATAATTATAAACTCCTTCCTCTTATCTTACCACTCTTAATTCTGCCATACTTTCTTACTAGCTATGAAAATCTCACATTCGTAGGTTTCTCTTATCCAAAATGCCAAACCAAGACCCCCCCCTACCTCCACTGACTGCGGAACTTGCCCACTACTACACTACCCCAAAAATTATAAATTCCAACCACTTGCTTCTAAAATAACCACTCCAATCAACACCAAAATCCAAATATGAACTAAAACTACTATTCAAAGTTATTAGACTACTAGCGTATCTAAGAAAAAACATAACCAAAGATGGGGACATCCATCCTAATCCAGGCCCAACCTTAACTCAAAATCCTACCAGCCCACCACTCTCCCACCGACTGGTCAACTCCCTCCTAATATGCCACTTAAACATTAGAAGCCTAAACAATAAGATACATAGCCTGCATGCTGTACTAGCCACATATCTCCCTAACATAATGTGTCTATCTGAAACATGGCTCCGGCCATCAACCAAAGACAATGAGATCCTGCCTCCTGGTTACAATATACTTAGGGCAGATAGAGTAAAGAAAAGAGGAGGTGGAATAGCCGTCTTATATAACAGCACACTTAACATCATAACTAACCCTATACAACCACCCCAGGTCTCTAACGCTGAAATACTAGCTCTAAAAATTCTACTAAATAATCATAAGGGCATTAACCTAATTGTCACCTATATTCCCCCTGGGAACAATGTAGAAATACTAGAGGTCATTCTACATTGGATAGCCAACAACTACCCTCAAGAAACCATTGTCCTGGGCGATGTTAATATTGACTGGAACCAATGCACAGCACAGTCCAACCCCATCCCTGTTAACCTACATGGATTCTCTCAGATAATATCATCTACCACACGTACAGGTAACAATAACCAAAAAGAGAGTATACTAGACTGGATACTCACCAACAGTCATCCCCAGAACTATATGTCTGGAACTCTCCCTAATGATCTTAGTGATCACCTGCTCACATACATCATGAAAGACAAAATTAATTGTACAAGCTTACCTATTTATAGGTCTATCAGATCCAAGGAAAACTTTGACCCAACTAAATTTCAACTTGAACTCAAGTCATGTAACTGGACAAAACTAAAGTTCCTTCCCCTTGATGAGGCAGTGTCATCATTTAACAATTCATTCCTTACTATACTTGACTCGCATGCCCCTAAACGCTCAATAAGAATTAAAACTCAACTAGCACCCTGGCTAACAACAGACACCAAAACCAAAATAACAACTAGAGACAAAGCGTGGGATAAATGGCACTACCAAACTACCCCTAGATCGTATCAAATTCCAACAACTTAGAAATGAGACTAAAAAGCCATCATACTAGATAAGAAAAATTACTTCTACAATCTGCAACATAAACATCAGAATAACCTCAAAAGTACTGGGCAGGCATAAATAAACTTCTCCAACCAGGCAAATCCACTACTCCGACCCCAGGATCATTATCTGACAAGAGCCAAGAAGATATAGCCAATTCATTCAATACTTTCTTCACAGAAACCATCCAGTCATTAGCTAACCAACTTTCTCCTCCCCACACTTCTATAAACACTATACCCGACTCACCACTCTCTTTTAACTTCCAGCCAGTGTCCACATCCTTTATCAGATCCCTTTGAAAAACTGAAGCCAACCACCCTTTCAGCCGATCTTCTGCCGGCTGAATACCTGCAAATTGCTGCAGATGTCGTAGCCTACCCTATCTCAATCCTAATTAACAGAACCATAACCGAGGCCTCAATCCCCTCAATTTGGAAAATATCCTCTGTTATTCCACTCCACAAAGGAGGTTCATCCACAGAACTATCCAACTATAGACCTATAGCCATACTATCACCACTTGCCAAAATTATGGAAAAGTGCATGCACAACCAACTAATGCTCTATCTAACCCAAAATAAACTACTCACAGACTCTCAACATGGATTCAGACCCCATCATAGTACAACCACTGCCCTCCTCTCTTTTACTGAAAACATTAATCTTAACCGGAATAATAAAAAAATATCCTCCGCTCTGTTCCTGGACCTATCGAAAGCCTTCGATATGGTAAACCATCAGTTACTTCTATATACTTTAGAAACCCTGTATCTAGATACTCCAGCCCTTGACTGGTTTCAAGCTTACCTCACTGGGAGACAACAAGCAGTAATGTGGCAAAACAAGCTCTCCTGCCTACTACCAAATACCATAGGAGTTCCTCAAGGTTCCATATTAGGACCTCTCCTCTTTTCAGTCTTCATAAACGACATCCAAACAGTCATCCCTGAAGCCACCTGCATTCAATATGCAGATGACTCGACTATAATATGTTCCAATGCCTCTCTTGCAAATCTACTAACTACCACGCAACATAGCTTCACCAAAGTTGAAAACTGGCTTGCCAACCATCTCCTGATCTTAAATCCAAACAAAACCAAGTTACTTCTCTTCTACCCAACCAATAGATCTCCGACTGAAAACTTCACTATAAAATCCAATAATGGGACCATCATCTCCCCAGACACCTATACAAAGCTATTAGGAGTAAACATTGACAATAAACTCAGATTTGATATACATATCAACCAAGCCATTAAGTCAGTCAACAAGAAACTTGGGACCCTATGTAGAATTAAAGCCTTCCTTACCCCGAATGCCAGGGCAGCCACAGCCCGTTCACACCTTCTCTCTACCCTACTGTATGCCTCTCCTGTCCTCACTCACCTTAACAAATCTGATCTGGCCAAGCTCTCATCCTGCTATAATCACATTGCCAGGTTCACAGGCCTACCCTACAGAACACACCACTGTACTAACCTGAAAAAGCTTGGATGGATAGAATTCCCACACCTTCTTCACCAGTCCCAACTCATAGAGGCCTTCAAAATCCTTAAACAACCTGAGAATACCCCAGCACTAAAACACTTAATGACTCCCTACTCCAATCTAAGCTGCCTTCGCTCAGCAAACAGACTCCTTGTCCAAACAACTAAATCTCTCAACCTAGGTGGTGATGCGCTATTTGCCAACACCACTGGTAAAATATGGAACTCTCTCCCAAATAACATCATGCTTGCAACTTCTCTAAGTCAATTCAAAAATAGTCTAAAACTCCACTTCAAGTCACACTGGCTATGTCCTTGCTCAAACCCAGACTAGCTCTGTGCCATTAACTAAAACATAAACAACTAGCTAAGATGATAAGTACTTTGTATACTGTGATAAAGAAATATGTATCCTGTCTAACTCTATGTCATTATACTGCCTACCGTCCTTGCTAATATGTTATTAATGTTACATTTGTAGTAATCTCAGAAATAGTAATGGCAGTCTTGTACTTGTATGTAAATAGCCTCTGTTTTTGTTAAGTTCTTTCAGCTCATTTACTGTACCTAATTATCAATGTAACTCTGTTGGAGCTTTTCTCCCCGGGCCTCCGCTGAAAAAGGACATGTATCCAGTCGGACCATCCCGGTTAACAAATGTAAAATAAATAATAAAAATAAACATAGATATATATATATATATATATATATATATATATATATATATATATACACACACACACATACACACACACGGTTTACCTTTGAATGTTCGACTGCAACATCTTTGAAACTGTTGCCACGAACTGCAAAATTCTGAAACCGCGAAAACCGAATTCCAAAATCTCGCCCCCTTTTTGACCCGTGGTAGTACTTGTTTCGGTGGTGGAGCGATCGTAAATGTCGAAAGTAGATATTTATTCGACATTTCAGGAAGTCAGTTTTCACGTAAACGGGTCATGGATGTGCACGTTCGACAAATGTGCTTTCACACATTCAAAGGTAAACCCATATGTAGATATATGTGTGTGTGTGTATATATATATATATATATCTATCTATATATATATATATATATATATATATGTATATATATATATATATATATGTATATGTGTGTGTGCGAGCACACATATGTATATACACACATTATACGTGTGTGTGTGTGTGTGTGTGTGCGCGCGCGCACACATATATGCTTATACACACATTATACATGCGCTTGATAGGGGCACAGGAAAATAACTTTCTTGAGTGGCGTAAGCCAGGGAACCTTGTTGACTAGGCTTACTTGGACCCTTGGGCTGACAGCCTAGTACCTACCTATGAACCTGTGTAGACATTATATGTGTGTGTGTGTGTGTGTGTGTGTGTGTGTGTGTGTGTGTGTGTGTGTATGTATACATATACCTTATAATATAGCAATAACCAAAGCTGGTGTGGTATATTGAAGATTTACCTACCATTGGTGTGGTTTAATGAAGACAACCGTGGGTAAATCTTCAGTATACCACACCATGGAGTCTGTTATTGTTATTATACAGTGACATTAGTTAAGAAAAAAAAAAACAAACTTTTCTTAAAATGGTCTTTGTATAACGGCGCCATAGTGCCCTTCTGTGTTTTCTCCGGTATCCTGGGGCTTTCTTGATGTGCTGTGCATGAGTATGGGACTTGTGTTCCCATGCTTATGCAGTGCATCAGTGCTGTATAAAGGAAACGACTGAGAAATAAAAATTTCCTTTGCCTTTTTTATTTTTTTTTTCTGTTTTGTTTTATTTTAATTAAGAAAAAAGAAACTGGGAGACTTTTAACGCTTGGAAGAGACAGGACAGACAAAAGGATAATCAGGTATGTTTCTTTAGTTTTACATAACGTACCATACCATCTGATGTTGTTAATCTTCATTCATTCCTTACTGATGGGTGTCTGTTCCGTCCTCGGAACCGAGTCGGCCTTTATAACAAGCTCGCGCCAGCCAAAAAAACTCTTGAGCTAAGCTTATCCATAGTGCCCCTCTCCTTGTTCCCGCAGATCTCGTTTGCCTCGTAGATATCAAGATGTGTCAAGCCAGCTCTCAGTTAAGTCATTAAGAATTCCTTACTTCTTAAACCTTTTTGAGTTTTTTCCTGGTTAAATTATAACAGTTTACATTTTTTTATTATTGATCACTAGAGTTTTATACCTGTTTGAGTGCCTCTTTCCTTTTCTTACCAATTTTGGTACTCTTCGTACCATCGCTGGTACAGGCCTTTCCCTTCCTCCATCTTTCTTACCCTCTCTGGTAATTCTCAATACCATTGCTGGTATTTCCTTTCCCCTTTCCTCTGTCTTTGTTTATCCTTTGGGTATATCTATCTGTTTAAAAAAAACAAAAAAAAAAACATAGATATTTATATTTCCTTTTTCTTGGTTGTTTTGAGTGTGTGTTCATAATTGTTTAGAGAGAAGTAAATATTTTGGGAAGAAATAGCCAAGGAATTGTTATGGCTAGGCTTGTATAGGCCCTGGGGCTAATAACCTAGAACCAGCCTATGAGTATACTACTGTTTGAAAATCTTGTTCCACTATATCTGATAAAAAGGGAACAACGGGGTTCAAACAGTGCAACCAATGTAGCAGAAAAATGCCAAATTGGACACCCATCTGTCTTGTGTTTACTGCCTGGTTGTTCCGCATTTGTCTATTCAACCGCTGTGTGACATATGTAAAGGCTTTAGTGTCTGCACTTTAAATAAGAGGAAAAATAAATTGATCCTTAAGGGTCTTCAAAAAAACTCCCTTCTCCAAGGCTATTTCTGGGTCGGAGGGCTCATCCTCTCCTAAAAAGGAACATAAACGAAGGCGCCATTCCATTCTTTCTTCCCCTCATGGTACTGACTCCAAATCTATGGAACCGAAGGCAAAAGTCCCGAAATGGGCTCCAGCAACCTCAGCACCAGGGCCTCAATCCCCTTCCATGGTGTTACCCTCATTTCCAGGACCACAACTATCCAGTACGGTACTGTTCTCGGCAACATTGCCTCAAGCCCCAGCCACGGTACCGGTCATGACCACTGAACCAAACATGTCTTTATTTTCTTCTACAGCTCCAATCTCCCTTTCGGCACCAAAAATAGTACTCCCAACTCTGGTCACTGCCCCCCCCCCCCCAATATATCTTACTGGTCTTGTTACCACGGTGCTGGAAGGTGAAACAGTCCCTAGGACCCGATATTCCCTCATGGCAGATCCCTTTTTTGGGCAACAGTGCAGCCCCTTCTTGGAGTGACCTGACTCTCCTTTGGGGACATCAACCTGCTCCTCCAGGAGCCTTTCGGAATTCGATGTGGTGAGACTTGTGGATTAGCTCCTAGCAGCCAGAGGAACTACAACTCCTTCCAAACTCTCCCTCCCGCTCGGAGCTGAGGGATTTTCTCCACAGACTCCAACATATACTCCTCCTTCAACTTCCTTGGAGATACTGAAGCCCCGGACATCGATGCCTATCCCGGTTCCAGCTTCTTCGGTTCCACTGGTAGACCTCTCCGTGGCTCTGGAACATGCCCTTTGGCCATTGATTCACTCGGGGCCGAGCCGTTCTCGGGATCGTGACTGGGTCTTTGGCACCATGACCCCTAGTATGGCGCTGTCCACTATGGCTCTGGTTGTCTTGGTGGCACCAAGTCCTCTTAGGGCTCCTTCCCTGGGGGTGGGCTCGTCAGACCAGGGTGCGACTCCTGGTTCCAAGGTTATCCTTCTTGGTTCCGGGTGCCCATGCCTCTTCAGGCAGGCCAACTTTCCAGGTGACTGAGAGGGCTATTGCCTCCGCAGGCACACAGCTGATTTCCCTTGGCGTCAGAGTACCATATATATCCCCCCTTCTGGACTGCAGCTGACACAGTCCACCATACTGTGACTTCGAACACAAGAGCCTCAAGATATCCTACAACAGGGGATCCTTTCTTCGGAGTTCTCTTCAGATGTCTGTGCTGAGGAGGTACCATGTAAGAGATTGTGCAAGAGGAAGCATGTGGACTCCCGCAAGGAGTCCCTTACCGAAGATAGACTACAATGAAAGGGAGGGGTCCCCACGGTTGCCCCCTGAGGATGTCTCCTTTGGAGACATATTGGAAATTTTAAAGCAGTGGGGAGGCTGGAAGCCCATCAACCCCTTCTCTGAGGAGTTTGTATTCTTGCAGGCTTTTTGTGCTTGACTCTCTACTTCTTGGGTGACCCCGCCTGCAGACAAACTAGCTCAGCTCATCGTGCAGCATGCCTGGAAGAGTCCTGACACAGTTGAATCAATCCCCCGGAGACCAGACAATATTCTTTCTCCCTGCCAGAAGATAGTCCACATTGGTCCAAAGGCCTACTGGTAGATGCTATGGTGGTGGCGGTGGCCACTAAGATAGATCTCACCGAGGAGAGCCATACTTTCCAGTCCCCGAACAGGAAGTCTCAGGCGATTGACAGGTTAGGAAAGTGAGTGTTTTCTTCATCGACCTTTGCCATCCGGTCCTTGAATTACTTGACACACTTTACCAGGCTCCAGAGAGACCTAATCTTGGAACTCTCGGGAACTTTAGCAGGAGCAATTTCTGATGAGGTACATGGCAAAGTTGCCTCACAGCTTGCAACCCCAGAATCTATATCTAACTCATCCATGTGGTTGATCTCTCAAACTACCGAAGGGGCGGCTAGAGCAGCAGATGCAGGCTTTGTCATGAGACACCATTTGGATCTGCCTGCGTGATTTTTGTGGACCCTTTTAAGTCTTCCTTTCTCAATGCTCCAGTGGAAGCTTCTTCCCTTTTTGGCCCGAAAGTGAAATACACATTAGCCAGGTGTGGAAAGGACGGCAAGACCCTGTCTGCCGTGGGTGTACGTTTTTCCACCTCCCAATGATCCTACTTTAGGAATCAGAGGAGTGGAAAGATGTGGCACAAGAAATCCCAGGGTCCTTTCCGTGACGCATGTGGTGAGTTTAACCCCCCCCCCCAGGGTAGAGGGGGAAACTCATCTGGAAGACGCCTCTACAGAGGCAGAGGGGGTCCGCATAATCGGGGATCTAGAGATTCTCTTTGTGGATAGCCCTAGCAGCGGTCCTGAAGAGCGGCCCGATTGCTTACATCTGGAAGCAGTTGTAGGAGGGTTTTCTCTGCATCATCTTGCCTGGCAATCCATAACCACAGATTCTTGGGTGCAGATGATAATTACTAGAGGTTACCACATCCTCTTCAACTTTTACTTGAAGTTGCAAAGGTGAATCCCTGATGTGTTCTACCCAGTCAGAGGGATGTAGCAGCACAAGAAATTCGAAAGCTGCTTCAAAAAAGAGTCATCCAAACAGTCCCACCAGACCAGATAGAATCTGCTTTTTACTCAAGGTTCTTTTTAGTGCCCAAAAAGACAGGGGACTGGAGGCCAATCTTGGACCTCAGCATCCTAAACAAATCTGTCAGACAGACAAAATTCTGGATGGTCACGATTGAGTCTATCCTTCCATTCCTGAAAAAAGACAATTGGATGTTCTCAATAGATCTTCAGGATGCGTATTACCACATAAAAATAGACAACTCTCCAGAAGATTCCTCCACTTTTGACTGGGAGCCAATCACAACCAATTCCGAGCGCTGTCCTTTGGTCTCTCTATGGCCCCCAGAGTGTTCACCAAATGCATGGCAGTGGTAACAGCTCCCTTGAGACTGCAAGGATTCCGGGTGTTTCTGCATTGATAATTGGCTCCTTACCGCCCCCACCAGGTGTCTACTGGTTACAGCCTTAGTTTACAGCCTAAAGCTAGCAAAATACCTAAGGTTCTCAGTAAACGAGGAGAAATGCAACCTGACTCCTTCTCAAACTCTGGAATTCATAGGGGCAACTTTCAGTACTCAGTCTTCCCTAGTCTCCCTCCCTCTTCACAGATTAGAAAGACTAAGGTCTCAACTCTGGGTGATACTCTCTCAGGACAAAGTTTCACCTCGGGCAATCCTTCAACTACTAGGATCAATGGCAAAGTTTCACCTCGGGCAATCCTTCAACTACTAGGATCAATGGCAGCATCAATTACAATAGTTCTCCTGGCAAGACTACACATGAAGCTTATACAATGGCTTCTTCTAACACAGTGGTCTCTGCCTTTTCGGAATTCGATGTGGTGAGACTTGTGGATTAGCTCTACAAGTCTTTTGGGTTTCTAATACCATGACAGGAATGGACCCCATTCCTAAGTCAAAGTACTTTTAAAGTTCATGAAATTAGTATTATTTCACTCTTTGACGTTAGACAAAAGTGCTCTTTGGAGTACCAGTAATGACTCCTGCAGTTCGTATGGTGTTACATGAATTGGTAACATATCTAAATACAATTGTAAATTCTTTTTTATAAGACCAGTTGCTCCTGCTACTACTGGAACTGTCTGGGTATCTTTCTTCCACATGGCTCTCGTTTCTGCCTGCAGATCCAGGTATTTTATGACTTTGTATCTCTCTGTACACAAGACACTGTAGTCACTGGGTGTGGTGATTTCAATGATCAATGCTACTTTTGTCGTCTTTTCTTGTACCACTATATTCGGTTTTCTAGCATCTGTGTTTTGAACTGTTTGTATTGGGTGCATGTGATATAAACTTCATATTTTTCTATGATTCTTTGTGGCGTATGTTTCCAGTGTTTTTCAGCCACTTCGATACCATAATATTTGCACAATCTCCAGTGTAAGTCTCGCCGCATTATTATGCCTTTCAGTATACAGTCCCTCTGCCATTAGTGCATCGCAACCAGCAACAAGGTGGGTGACTGTTTCCAGTTCAGTTTTACAAAACCTACATATGTCTGTTTCTCCCACATGTTCAATGGACTTTGTAAACCAGCGTGTACATAACCCACTATCTTGGGCTGCCAATATTAACCTTTCATTTCTTGATGTGAATTCACTTCTACTTAACCATTCCTGTGTTTGTTCTTGATCAACGTGAGGCTCTTCCAGATATTTTCTATACTTGCAACTATGTTTATGTTTTTTCCACATTTCTTGCCTTCTCATCTGGTCCTTCACCTTATATTCTTTCTTTTGTTTTTTAGCACATTCAGTTGCTGCCTGTTTTTTATCTACTTCTGGTATAATTTCCATTCCTGCTTGACGTCAATATGCTTCTGCTAAATTAAGCAGAGATGTCATCTTAGATTTATTCTCCTCATGTTTCAAAACTTTCACTACATTTGGATCCTGTGAGGTCAGCAGATATGTGTGGAGTCCCATGATTGTAGAGCTATACATGTAATCAATTTCAAGGAGGCCCATCTGTCCTTCGAGTGGGGAATATATAATCTTGGTATACACTGATTTTTATAAATCATTTGGTAAGCATGAAGCATCCGTCTTGTTTTAATATCCAATCTATCCAACACTTTTTGGGGCCAGTCACTCACTCCAAAACTGTAAGTTAGGACAGGAAGAGCAAATTGATTTATGGCTTGGATCTTGTTCCTAGATGTCAGTGCTGTTTTCAGGATTAATTTAAGTCTTTAAAGTACTCCTTACTGAGCTTTATTCAAATTTGTTCATGTTTTATTGCCGATCCTTCATCAATTCCCATGTATTTATGCACTCCCTCTTAACTCAAGTTCTTTTATATCACATTCTTGTCCCAAACTTGTTTTCCTGGTGCTGCAGTTTTCCTTTTATAAAGATTGCTTTTGCACATTTATCAAGACCAAATGACATTCCAGTATCATCTGAAAAAGTTTTGACAACCTGCAGCTGTGCTTTCATTTCCTCATCTAATGAGCTATACAGTTTTAAATCATCGACAAAGTGAAGATGAGAAGTCATTAAACTTTGTTGTTTTCTAGAAGCCAAATTGTTAAGTAAACAGCTTAATGGATTAATGGCAAGGCAGAATAGCAACTGTGATAGAGAATCACCCTGGAATATCCCCCTTTGAATTTTTATCCCTGGGATAATAATCTGTCTTTTATCATAGCTTAATTGCAAAGTGGTCTGCCACTGTTTCATGGTTACTGTAATGTAGTCTATCAGTGTAGGGTGTATCTTATACATTTTTAAGCACTCTTTTATCCATGAATGTGGAATAATATCAAATGTTTTTTTGTAGTCAGTCCATGCCATACTTAGATTCTTCCCCTTCTTACAGTTCTCCACTATAACTTTGTTTAACAACAAATGATCCATCTGAAGTAGTTAACTTTATTTTATCTGCAACCTGTGGGTATACGGATCCATATCGGATCCGAACCGGCAACTTTTTTTCTAGCATCTGCTCCAGGCTCCGTCCTCCCCTTACCCATAATGCCCTACCATATCCTATCTTCCCTCAGATCTCGTTTGCCGCGCCAGTAGTGTGCATCGTGGTCTCCTTTGCTCTGAGCTCAGGGATAGTAAGTGATATTATTACTTATATCTAGTATGTGTCTGAGTGATTTTTCCCTTCCTCCCCCTTGTTTAGTGTATTGCTTTTATCATCGGTTAAAAAAAAAAAAAAAAAAAAAAAAAGTTTTGTTAACTTGGTAGAGTAGTTGTTAGGCCTGCCCTTCCCCTACCTGTGTTTGTGTGTGATTTTTTCTGGTAGGTAGTATTTTTCCTTTTGGGTGCAGGACCATGGCTGATTAGCCAAAATCTGTTTTCAAGAAATGTACAGTGTGTGGCCATAAGCTCTCCCCAGCTGATGGTCACACTCTGTGTGTGATTTGCTTGGGAGTGGCACATTTGTCCACTCAGTGTGCTATCTGCACCGGGTTCAGTCCGAGGGCCCTTAGGGATCGGAAGGCCAAGTTAGTAGCCAAAGGCTTTCTCCCCGCTGCCATGCTGGAATCTGCCATGGCCTCAGTTTCTAGTGTTCAACCTCCCACCCAGACAGGGACTCAACCTCATTCTTCTTCTTCTTCTGGTGGTGGGACTAATAAAGACAAATTTACAGTCAGCGTGGCTGACAAGGAAAAAGAAAAAGACAAAGGCGCAGAGAGGATAGGGAGAAGAGAATGGACAGACATTGCAAGAGATCCCTGGACAGGGAGCTCTTTCTTAGTCCCCCTTCCAAGGCCATGAAGCCTGTTTCTCCACAGCTCCGGTCTCCTCGTTTCTCACTGGAGCCATTGGAACATTTGGACTCGAGGCCTTCCTCCCCATTGCGCAGACCAGCCAGATCCGAGTCGGTGGCCTCTTCGAGGTCGACTCAGAGTTTATCGGACATTGATATGGACAGGATGATGCGGAGATTCATTCAGACCCAAATACGGATGGGAGTCCTGCCAGGCCCCTCTCCGTCTGGAGGGGGGACCTCCATGCCTTTTTTCCACCCCATCTCTCCTTCCGCAATCCGTGCTTCGGGGCTCTTGGATCCAAGGATTTTTGGAGCCGGTAGCTCTGCGCCGACGGTTCCTCCAACCTCGAATCCGGCTGTTACCTTGAGTTCCTAACGACTCTCGGAGCCGTGGACAGGGAATCAGACCCGTGGGAATGGATTCTTCAGCTCTGACCTTTTCGGATCATACCCGTTCCCGTGGACCTCAGGCTACCCTGGCCTTCCAACCCATTCCCTTGGACCTCAGGCTACCCTGGCTTCCGACCCATTCCCTCTGACCTCAGGCTACCCTGGCTTCGGCTCCGGTCCCCGCTTCAGATATGGGGAGGGCATCTTCCTTACTGGGTGCTAAGGAGGTCCGCTCTCCCTCGGCCTTTGAAGTGGTGGAGGGGGTTCTTTCCCAGGGATTGAGACCCCAGCCCATCCCCTCGGATACCACCCAGGCCCCCCTGGATTTGGAGACGACTCCTTTCATCCTGTCTCAGGGAAAGCCCGTGCCAGAGGATCCCCAGGTTGATTTCCCTGAGGAACCCCCTGCGCCTCACGAATCTCCTTCTGAGAGTCCCACTGAAGAGGGTCACTGTAAGTGCAAGTGCAGAAGGAGGCATTTGGACTTCCCCGAGTCCCTCACTATGGACACTGACTTAGATGAAGGAGAAGGTTCCCCCAGGTCACCTCCCGAAGACGTCTCCTTCGGAGAAATCATGGAGATCCTCTGCCAGAGGGGAGGTTGGTCAGCCTCAAAACCTTCTGGGGATTAGTCAGTGTTCCTGGAGGCCTTTGGCACGGGCCCATCTACTTCCTGGGTGCCCCTGCCAGCAGACCCCTTGGTGGACCTTATCACCACGCGGGCATGGAAGGAGCCTGACACCGTAGAGCCCATCCCCAAACGCCCTGACAAAATTTTATCTCTGCCTTCCAACAGACAACCTTGGTCAAAAGGGGCCCTAGTTGATTCTATGTTGGTTGCAGCGGCCAGAAGGAAGGAACTAGCACATGAGTTCCTCAGTCCACCCTCCAGACAAGGAGTCCAGGTCGGTGGATAGGTTTGGGAAGCACATCTATTCCTCAGCGACCTTTTCAATCCATGCGCTGAATTATTTGGCACATGTGATCCAGCTTCAGCGAGACCTTGCTTCGGAATTTGCAGAGTCGCCCCCAGAGTCTTTATCGCCGCAGGACAGACAGTTATTCGCTGTGAAAATGTCTACTTTGAAGTCAGTCTCGAACACATCGATGCAACTCCTTTCCCATGCCACTGAAGGAGCAGCTAGGGTGGCTGGGGCAGGCATAGCCATGAGGCGTCATGCCTGGCTCTGGTTGTGTCAGTTAGCGGACCCTTTCAAGGCGTCGTTTATCAACACGCCCTACGACGGTTCTTCACTTTTTGGGAAGACCGTGTGTGACACACTTGTCCAGAGCGAAAAGGACAGAAAGACTTTGTCTGCCGTCGGGATCTGCTTCTCTAACCCTCAGCAGTCTTTTTCTAGGAATCAAAGAGGGCAGAAGAAGATGTGGTTCTGAAAATCTCAGTTTTCCTGGGATTCTCAGGACAACTATTCCCCCAGAGGCAGAGGGGACAGGATTGACGCCGACCCAGAGGTAGAGGAGGTCCCAGGAATTTTGGGTCTAGGGAACCCTTTTCTGATAGACCCGGTCAGCAGCCCTGAAGGGTTGCCCGACTGTCCTACTCTGGAGGCAGTCGGGGGACGATTGTCCTTACACCCTGTGGCATGGGAGTCCATTATGATAGATTGCTGGGTGTTACACATTATATCCAGAGGTTACACTATCTCATTTGTTGCCCTTCCAAATATTCCAAAACACCTCCCGGATGTTCCACCCGCTCTCACAGGGAGACTGCAGCTCTAGAGGTTTCAAAGCTGCTTCTCAAACAAGCCATCGAACAGCCCCCCCCCCCGATCAGTCCGGATTAGGCGTCTACTCAAGGTTCTTTTTGGTGCCAAAAAAGACGGGGGACCTCAGGCCCATTCTATACCTGTCAACATTAAACCTGTCTGTAGCCAAACAGAAATTCCGGATGGTCACCCTACAGTCTCCGAGAATGCAACTGGATGTGGTTGTTAGACCTCCAGGATGCTTACTACCACATCAAGACACACAGAGGCTCCAGGAGGTTTCTGTGCTTCCGGCTGGGAGCCAGTCATTTTCAGTTCAGGGTCCTACCCTTTGGTCTCACCACAATACCCAGGGTGTTCACCAAGGTAATGGCAGTTGTAGCGGCTCACCTGAGACTTCAGGGTATTCAGGTGTTTCCATACCTGGACGACTGGCTCTTCGCTGCGCCCAACAAGCATCACCTGTGTCTGGCACGAGATTACTTCATTCGGTTTGCAGATCTATTGGGAATTGCAGTCCATGTTCAGAAATCCCATTTGCAACCAGTACAAGTACTAGACTTCATTGGGGCACGGATAGACACTTTGCAGATGAAGGTATTCTTAACTCCAGACAGGATCTTACACCTCAGGTGCCACATAGCTCAGATAGCGAACTCCAAGTCTCCAAAGGTGAGCGAGGTTCTCTGGGCTCCATGGCTGCCGCCATATCGATTTTCCCTTGTGCGCGCCTTCACATGAGGGTTCTTCAATGGACTCTGGCTGTTCATTGGTCTTGGTTAGGCCTGCCCATGGAATTTCCGATCAAGATCAGTCACGTCTGCAGGACGTCTCTTCTTTGGTGGTTATGTTCACCGGAGATATCAGAAGGACGCCCCTTCGCATCCTCTCCAGTCCAAGCCACAGTGACCACGCACACCTCCCAACTCGGGTGGGGGGGGACAATGTTTGGGAAGGACAGTCCAAAGCACGTGGTCCCAGTCAGAGACCAAGTTGCACAGAAATGTTCTAGAGATGAGGGCAGTGCTTTTAGCATTGGAAGCCTTTCACACTGTCCTTCCTCTTGAATTGATTGCAATTCAGTCAGACAACATGTCGGTTGTTTGGTATATCAACAAGCAGGGGGGAACCAGATCCTACCCCCTATGTCGCGAGGCCATGAGAGTCTGGGAATGGGCGATCTCCACCAGTCGGTTTCTGATAGCAGCGCACATCCCGGGGTGCTCCAACATTTTAGCGGACAGATTGAGTCGGGCTGTTGTAATGCCATACGAGTGGTCTCTGAAACGGCCAGTAGCGGAGGAGATCTTCCTTGCATGGGGTCAGCCTTGCTGCGATTTCTTCGCATCTCCTTCCAACGCAAAGTGCAGCCAGTTCTTTGCTCTGATTTCCTCACCAGGGGAAGTCCCCAGAGACACTCTAGTCCATGCTTGGCCCCCTGGGCTTCTGTATGCTTATCCACCTTTGCCACTCATTCTGAAGTTTCTTCAGAAAGCATGCCGACTGCAGTGCAAAGTGATCCTCATTGTCCCCTTCTGGCCTCGTCAGGTTTGGTTCCCATTCCTTTGGTCACATCTCTTAGCTCCCCCGTGGGTTCTGGATCCCTGCCCAGATCTAATCTCCCGTCCGCCCGATCTGGGCAGCCTCAAGCTAACAGCCTGGTTGGTCCAGTTCCGTTGATTGCCAGGACTCCCGGTCTTTCATCCCCGGTAAAATCCATTCTGGTGGCTTCTCTTAAAGACTCCACTAGGAAACTTTATCGCAGTAAATGGAAGCGCTTTTCCATTTGGGCCTCACAGAGAAAACTAGATCCCTTTACAGCCCCTGTTCCAGCGGTGTTGGATTTCCTGTCTGGCATTTTTCAGCAAGGAGCTAGTTCCTCCACAGTGAAAGTACAATTGGCAGCCATTACCAATTTTCACGTTGGTGAAGACAACATTGCCTTAGCCTCCTCTAGGCTTTGTAAGGCCTTTCTTAAAGGTACTTTTCTGTTACGTCCACCTGTCAAGGATTCAGTGCCTCCTTGGGACCTTACTTTTGTTTTACAGGCATTGACAGCTCCTCCTTTCGAACTTGCAGCTTCGGTGGATTTGAAAGTTTTGTCCTAGAAGACCGCTTTCCTAGTCGCCATTACATCTGCTAGGAGGGTTTCTGAGCTTCAAGCTCTGTCTGCCGTGCCTCCGTATTTGGCCTACCACAAGTATAGGGTCTCTCTCCGTACTAATCCTTCCTTCTTACCCAAAGTGGCATCTGAAGCAAATATAAACCAGTCCATTAATCTGCCCATTTTCTTCCCTAACTTCCAAAATAAGGGTGAATATAAACTTCATTTGTTAGATGTTCATAACACCTCCAGGTTGGTGGCACAGCACGAAGCATCAGAGACTATCCATTTGCAACTAACAATGGGTAAAACTGCCTTCCAGTTTATAGCCTGCTACAGTCCACCCTCCCAAACCCAGGAACCCTACTCGGCCTTCCTGAGAACACTGGAAAATATGAAGGTCTCTCCAAACACCATTATATTGGGCGACTTCAACTTCCCAAACATAGACTGGGAGCATTACTCTAGCTCCAACACACTAGCCCAAAGGTTCCTAGAATTTATAAACTCAGATGCTATGGAACAACTTGTTACCACTCCCACAAGAGGGGAAAACATACTGGACCTGATCATCACCAACATGGGGACTCTATGCTCCAGACCAGAAGTGTATCCCTCACTGGTAAGATCAGACCATAAATTAATCTCACTGGATATTCACATCCCGACTCCACCCCCTGCCCTGAAAACCACAGTGAAAAACTTCTCTAAAGCAAATTTCACACTCCTCAAAACCGAGGTGGAATCCTTCAAAGCCCCCAGGCCTGTGGAAAATACGGCCCAGACCACAGAATCCTTAATAAACACATTCTGTGAACACCTTCAGGAATGCATGGCTCATGCAATCCAGAATAAAACCAAGACCCAATCCTCCAAAGGCAGACGTCCTGTCTAGTGGACCCCAGCCATAAACAAACTATACAATAGAAGGAGGAAGCTACTACATGATAGAGCAAAATCCCAAAAAGGGAAGGCATCTCTGATCGGTATTAGCAAAAAACTACGGGCACTCATAAAATCGTCTAAGGCCAGCTTCGAGAGAAAAATTGCACAGGACACTAAGGATAATCACAAGGCTTTCTTTAGTTATGTTAGGAACCTGGGTGGGAATTCCCAGATATGCTCAGAATTAGTCCAAAATGACAAAAAATACACTGAACCCACAGACATTGCCAACATCCTAGCTGACAGGTTCAGCGCAACCCCCCCCCCACCACCACCACCACCAAAAGGGCAAATATCTATCCCAGCAGAGTGCTGCACCCCTGACATCTCAGATGCTCAGGTAAGAGCTGCCCTCTCCAAAGCAAAAAACACAGCATCAATGGGACCAGATGGTGTCCCGGGCTGTGTCCTACATGAACTCCAAGAAGAGCTAAACCCAAACATAAAACTACTGTTCAGTCTCAGCCTTACTACAGGATATGTACCCAAAGAGTGGCGTACAGCAACAGTGGTCCCTCTCCACAAAGGTGGTGCCTCAACGGATCCTGGAAACTATCGCCCCATAAGCCTGACTAGCTTGGTCTGCAAAGCTATGGAAAGGATCATCATGGATCTCATAAATAAAGATATTGGGGACCTACAGACACTGGATCCTGCCCAGTTCGGCTTTGTTAAGGGCAGATCCTGCCTCTTAAACCTGGTTGATTTCTTTGAAACAGTCACCAAGGCCATTGAAGAGGGGAAGGTGGTCCACACAGCCTACCTGGACCTCGCAAAAGCCTTTGATACAATACCCCACTCGGGCATTATAGATAAGGTCACCAGCTTAAATATAAACCCCTATATCACTAGATGGGTTGCAAACTGGCTCAAGGACAGAACCCACATGGTTAGAATTGCTGGAGCCATGTCAGACTCCAAACCAGTTACAAGTGGTGCCCCACAAGGCTCAGTCCTGGGACCTCTCTTGTTCGGTATATATTTCTCGGAGGTACAGGCCAACACGGAAGGACTGTGGCTGACCAAGTTCGCAGATGACTGCAAACTGGGCGCCATAATCGACTCTCCAGTTGACACAAGCATCCTCCAAAAGGGCCTCATAGAAACAGATAACTGGTGCCAGAGCCAACCTGCAGCAACTAGAAAGACCCCAAAAGTACCTCACCAAGAGGATCAAAGGGCTCAAATAGATGCCATATGCTGCCCGGTTAAAGAAACTCCAGCTCTACTCAGTGGCATACCGCCTGCTCAGAGGCGATCTGTGCCTGACGTATAAAGCCATGTCCAACCCAGAATTAATGGACATGCTGCACCTCAGAAAATCCAAATCCCATCAAGCTACACGCTCAAGAGACTTGAACCTCAGCACTGAAATAAATAGGACATGCTGGAGGGACAGATTCATAACCCAGAGGCTCCCTTCACTCTGGAATAAAATCCCAGTCCAGGTTAGGCAGAGTCCCTCATTGACTCTCTTCAAGAGGAATCTTGATGAGTGGATGGGAGATCGTAGGTTTACCCCTGGTATCACTTCTGTGTCACTGTTAGACAGAGGCACAGTATACTAACCTCGAAAAAGGGCATAGCAAAATTAATTTAAAATGGGTGGCGAAAGCCAAACACACTCTGGCTAGGCTTATAAATGCCCTAGGGCAGATAGCCTAGTATGAACCTATGAACCTATAGACAGCTTCATTTTTATCTTCATAGAACAAAGTCTTTCCGCAAGACTGACCAATTTTTTTTTTTTTTTCCAAAGCATTTATGGGAAAAGCTATTTCTAAAGTTTCTTTGGCCAGATGGATCGCTCTTTGTATTTCACATGCCTACAAAGCAAAAGGTTTATCTCCTCCTGGTATTGTTAAGGCTCACTCTACCAGGTCCATGGCGATTTCTGCTGCCTTTTGGTCTAGGGTGCCTTTGGATGACATTTGTGCAGCAGCGACCTGGGTCAATTCACATACCTTCATCTCCCATTACAAATTAGATCTGATTTCTAGGAGTAGAGCATCCTTTGGCTCTGCGGTGCTTAGGAATATCCTTCCATAAGGGCCTCCCAGGATTGGAGTAGCTGGGGACTCTGTCCCACAGGTTGCAGATAAAATGAAGTTAACTACGTCAGATAAAGAAGTTATGTACTCACCATAACATTCCATTTGAGTAGTTATACTTCATTTTTCTGCAACATTCCCTCCCTCCATCCCCCGGACCTTGTCCTGTCTTTTCAGGTTTGGTTCATTGGGCTGAGTTGCTTATGTTTTTAGTTGCAGCAATCTCGATCTGAGGGAAGATAGGAGATGGTGGGGCATTATGGGTAAGGGGAGGAGCTCGGAGCTTGGAGCAGATGCTAGAAAAAAAGTTGCCGGCTCGAATCCGATACGGATCCATATACCCACAGGTTGCAGAAAAATGAAGTATAACTACTCAGATGGAACATTATGGTGAGTACATAACTTCTTTTTTGTTCCATATGACTTTCTTTTATTGCCCTTTTGTTCTACTGCCATAATTGAGTTTTCTTCTAAATAACTATAAACTCTGTAGGCGTCAGTTCCCTTGTATAGTTTGTACATTGTTGGAAGACAAGTTATTGGTCTATAACTTTTAGGGCAGCTTTCAGGTTCACTCTTAAGTAAGAGCATTGTTTTCCTGTTGTTAACAAGTGCGGTGTGTGCATGCAAAGAAGTTAATAATTTAAGCCAAAAGTTAGGTACTGCATCTGGGCCTGGGGTTTTCCAGTTAGAGGCTTTTCTCAACTTTGTTTCAATCTCTCTGGCTGTTATTTCATCAAATTTCATATCCTGTACCTTTAAACTTCTTATTCTTTCTTTTACTTCTTCTGTCCATTTAGCATCTTTGTTATGTTCCACAGGATCTTCATAGATACTTGTCCAAAATGTATCTACTTTCTCTTTTTTTGGCGGTCTTCCAATTCCTTTTACCTTATTTCCCAATTCTCTATAAAACTTTTTTGGGTCATCAATAAATTGCTTATTTTGTGCTTTTCCCTTATATTTATATTCGTATCTTCTAAGTCTTTCCGCCTGTTTTGAAATTTGTAGTTTATCTCCAATAGTACATACTAGATCGTGGTCTGTTCTAATACTGTGCTTGCTTTTATCACATCTATCTATCTTAGTATTTTTGTTGATCTAGTCCCTCTTCTGTAATCTTCTAACAATGACACTTCTTGTCTTAGCTGCTTTATAGTTTTCTCTATTAGGTATTTCCATGATGGTATTCACTTTCGTTCCCTCTTTTCCCTTGCTACCCAGTGTTCCTGTGGTAGAACTTTATGAGTTATGAATTTAGCAGCACAGTAATATAGTCTGTTTACTTCTGTTATATTGCATGGATCTCTATGGACAGTCCTAATTACTGTGTTCATTTGTTTTATCAAGTTTCTAATGTTTGGGGTTTTATTAAACTTCTGCAGTCTACTTCTCTCATTGATCTTGATATATCTGTCTTTGTCTATTAAATCAAGCAACTCTTCTTTTAATTCATTTTCTTCCACACTGAGGGCACATCCCTTGTTTTCCGTTTCCTGTGGACATTGTATAGAAAGTTCTATAGCATCCTCATGTGGCACATTCTCTTCAATTTCATCCTGTGTCATCTGTTGTCCTTTTGTATGGGAACTCACTGGCCTATCACTCCTCAACATTGACTGCATCAGAGTTTCCACAGTTTCCTGTTCCTTTCCTTGCTGTCTGTCTTCAAATGAGTGTTTATACTGGTTTCATGTGGAAGGCTCCAAAATATCTTGATATGCTACCTGACTAATTGCTTCCTGTTCCACTGATTTTCCCTTAATTTGGGTATCTGTTGCTCTATCCTGTTGTGGTGCTTTCTGTACTCGATTTACTACACTGAATCCTTCTTTTTGCAGCTGTTCCATAACCTCAATTTCTATTTCTTTGACTTCTCCATTACTGATTTCTTTTTCTACTTTTTCTCTTAGTCTTCTTATTTTTTTGTATTGTAAAGTTTTCCATATCTGGATTCCTTTCCGTATATATTTTTTTCAAATATCTTTGGTGCTGCTCTTTTTGTATTGGTTAATTTTGCTTTCTCCTTTGCATAAATATTACACCATATTAAATCTCTTTTCCTTTCCCCTGTCCCAATTTCTTCTTCACATGTCTCCTGATCTTGCTTTTCCTTATTCTGGGGACTCACTCCATCATGCAGTGATGTAGTCTGTTTTAGACCTTCTACATTAAATCCTTCACTTTGCAGGCACTCCATAACTTCAACTTCTATTTCTTTAACTTCTGCTTTACTAATCATCTTTTCTACATTATATCTTTGTGCTCTTAAATCTTTTATTGTGAAATTCTCCATATCAGGATGCCTTTGCCTGTATTTCTCTTCGAATATCTTTGAGACTGCCTTCTCTATGTTAGTTAACATGGCTGTCTCCTTTGCATAAATATTGCACCGTATCAAATCTCTCTTTCTTTCCCATGTCCATATTTCTTTTTTATATTTTTCAAATATCTCTAGGTTTTGTTGTTTATATTTATATATGTTTCCAAACAGATCAACATTTCCTGCCTTTCAAAAAATCTGTTGTATTAATGAAAGTAAATTTTATTTGAAGCTTCTGACAGTTTTTCCTGTGGAAGTATTTTTCTTTCCTCTAATTTCTCTCTCAATCGTTTTGTAAATCTTGTGTCTGGAAAGTAACAATACATAATTTCTTTCTTATCCTCAATAGTCCACTCTATCATCTTTATGGCTATTCTTTGGCCAATCAATTTTTGTTGTTTTTGTGGACTTCTAGTTCCTTCTACAACAGGGGGGCCATCTTCCCCCTGAGCCTGGTCTGGCCCAGTTGTAGGAATGTTTCCGTATTTTGAGGATTCTATACTGTCATTTTTTACAGGCCTGGCACCAGTGCAACAGGATTGGGCACTTTTTTATCCTGGGTCTTGTGTACCCAGCTATCTTTTTTATTTTTGATTTACTTCTGCCCATGATAAATGCTATAAAAATGCAATCTATATATCAGTGTCGCCTTGGTGAGGTTTTGTGAAAACAGGGTCCACCTCGTGAAGGTACTCACCAAGACTTGAAGATTAATTCAGCTTCAGCACTACTACCCTCCTTTGCTTGCTGACTTCCATCAGGACCCCTTTGACTCATCTGATGTCCTTTCAGATCCGCGTAACAAACTGATGCAAATAAGATTTATTCTAGTGGATGAAGGCAGAAAAAGAACTATGAAGCCGTCCTTTCTCTCCCTCTCAGCCCAAGGCCATAGGGACCACGGACACTTCTCTGATGGGGTGGGGGGCACTTCCAGGGAAAGACGGTCCAAGGCACTTGGATTCCCGTGGAGGCCAATCTGCATATCAGTGTTGTAGAACTGAGGGCAGTGCTTCTAGCATTGCAAGCATTTCAATCTGTCCTCCTGTCAGGAACAGTTGCTGTCCAGTAAGACAACATGTCTGTAGTCTGGTATATCAACAAACATGGGAACCAAGTCTTACACATTGTGTCAGGAAGCCATGAGAATTTGGCATTGGGTGATGTCTTCCAACCACTTTCTGATAGCAATGCACATTTCCGGGGATTCCAAAGTGATTGCAGAGAAACTGAGCAGATGTATTCTCCTGCCTCATGAGTGGACCCTCAATCCTGTCATAGCGGCGAAGATCTTTAGTCACTGGGGTCAGCCTTGCTACGATCTTTTCGCATTCCCTGCAAACCACAAATGCAGCAGCTTCCCCATAGGGGGAGTCCCCGAGGGACGCTCTGGTATACAATTGGCCCACAGGATGCTTACCCTGGTGGGAGGTTGACATAATGGTTAAGGTGTTTACCTTACAAACACAAGGTGCAGGGTTTGATTCTCGCATGGGGTAATTGGCTAGGCTTAAAATAAAAGTGGCCCACAAGGGCAGTTAGCCTAGTACTAACCTATAAACCCTCCCCTTCCTCTAATCTCACAATTTCTAAAGAAAGCCTTTTGGTTGAGAAGCAGAGTAATCCTCATTGCACCCTATTGGCCCCAACAAGTTTGGTTCCCCTTCCTTTGGCCTTACCTAGTACAAAAAACATGAATTCTGGAGATCCAACTCTGGAATTGCTGTTGCACTCACAAGGGTTGATGCATCCAAACATATCGAGTCTCAAGTTGACAGCTTGGTTCCTCCACTTCCAGTAATTGCCAGACAAAATAACCTATCCTCTCCTGCACATAACATTCTTCTGGCTTCTCACAAACCATCCAGCAGGAAACTTTACCTCAGCAAGTGGAAAAGATTCATAATTTGGTCTCGTGAAAAGGGAATAGACCCATTTTTAGCTCTGCTGGATTTGATACTGGACTATTTATTGAATCTCCTACATTCAGTTGTGGCAGCCTCAGCTATTCGTGTTCACCTGGCTGCTATCTCTAACTTCCACAATGGTTTCCGGGACTCACCCTTGATTTCTCACCATCTCTGTAAAAGCTTTTTGAAAGGTGTCACCCACATTAGACCCCCCCCCCCCTTCAAAGAGCCAGTTGAACCCTGGAATTAAACACTAGTCCTACAATCCTTGACTTGTACCCCTTTAGATTGTGCTGTTATTTGCGATATGAAATTCTTATTCTGGAAAACTTTATTTTTGGTAGCTATTACTTCAGCAACACAGATGGAACGTTATGGTAAGAATATAACTTCTTTTTATTATCCTTTTATTTTTCTTTGTGCCGTGTCCCTCATTTGTTTGAGGTCTTTGGTATTGTAAACTTATTTAGAAAAAAAAAACAGAAAAACAAGAAATAAAATTTTTATTGGATATAAAAATGTCTGGGTGAATGGACCTTTTTTCATTAGTATATTCTTGGATTTACAACAGGCACACTGGTAGGGCTAACCAATCAGTGTGCTTCGTTTTGAATCTTAGTGGTTATTGTATTGTGTGTGTGTGTGTGTGTGTGTGTGTGTGTGTGTGTGTATATATATATATATATATATATATATATATATATATATATATATATGTATGTATATACACACACACACACACATATATATATATCTGTATATATATATATATGTGTATATATGTACATATATATATATATATACACACACACACACACACACACACACACACACACACACACACACACACACACACACGTGTTTACAGATACGGGTCTACTTCATATGACCTAAATTTCATTTGACTGAAATTCATTTGACTGAGACCAAAACACTGAAAGTTCAAAAGACTAAAAACTAATTTGACTGAAACTCATAACACTGACACATTAAAGTAAAAGGTATATGCCCCTTTCCCCACTGTAGTACGTTCCTGGAGTTAGTATATATAGTTAGGGGGGTGTGGAGGGCACAGCCCCCCACATAGTTTAGGTAAATGTTGTTTTCTGCAGAGAGTTATTCATTGCAGTTATAAATATCCATGTGTATGGTTTAAAATGTATAACGTATGTGGGGGGCTTCGCCTCCCACACCCCCCCAATGTGGGGGGCTGTGCCCTCCACTCCCCCCCAACTATATATACTAGCTCCAGGGTCGCACTACAGTGGGGAAAAGGGCATATACCTTTCACTTTAATGTGTCAGTGTTACGAGTTTCAGTCAAATGAGTTTTCAGTCTTTTGAACTTTCAGTGTTTTGGTCTCAGTCATATGAATTTCAGTCAAATGAAATTTAGGTCATATGAAGTAGACCCATATATATATATATTCATATATAAGTGTGTGTGTGTGTGTGTGTGTGTATATATATATATATATATATATATATATATATATATATATGTGTGTGTGTGTGTATGTATAGGGTCTATATTAGATCACCTAGCGCTTAAAAAAGCAAACGGTGATTAATCGACCCTATGTAAGTGAAAGCTTACAATCTCAAACTGTCAGAACAGCTGTTCCAAAACAGATACACAAAACACAAGCACACCAAACAAACAGCAATCCACACACATAAACCTAAAATCTTACACCTAACCCTACACTAAACTTATACACACACCACTAACTATCCACTTAACTTAACCCAAATCCTAACCCTAAGGTCAGTCACTATCGCACACTCACCTCACCCGCTCCCTAACCCTAACTCCCCTAACCCGCCCTAACCCTCACGTCCACACAATCGCACACATACCTAACCCGTGCCCTAACCCTAACTCGCCTAACCCGCCCTAACCCTCACATTCACACAGTCGCACACTTACCTAAACCCGACCCATAACTTTCCACCACAGCGCTGAAAATACCGAAGCAATAGAAACGGAAAACCGAATTCTTTCCCTAGGAAAAAAGTCAGGTTTCTGTTGCTTAGATTTTAATCTTTCGTTGCATAGGGTTCGACATTAGAACATTCGAAGGTTTGAAACCTTGATGTTCTAATATAGACCCTATG